>NW_027461756.1:0-300000 GCF_050947455.1 Rhinoderma darwinii | reverse complement strand
CTATGGAACCTCTACTGTAAGAGCAGTCACACTATGGAACCTCTACTGTAAGAGCAGTCACACTATGGAACCTCTACTGTAAGATCAGTCACACTATAGAACCTCTACTGTAAGAGCAGTCACACTATGGAACCTCTACTGTAAGAGCAGTCACACTATGGAACTCTCTACTGTAAGAGCAGTCACACTATAGAACTCTCTACTGTTAGAGCAGTCACACTATGGAACCTCTACTGTAAGAGCAGTCACACTGTGGAACCTCTACTGTAAGAACAGTCACACTATGGAACCTCTACTGTAAGAGCATTCACACTATGGAACCCCACTGTAAGAGCAGTCACACTATGGAACCTCCACTGTAAGAGCAGTAACACTATGGAACCTCCACTGTAAGAGCAGTCACACTATGGAACCTCTACTGTAAGAGAAGTCACACTATGGAACCTCTACTGTAAGAGCAGACACACTATAGTACTCTCTACTGTAAGAGCAGTCACACTATGGAACCTCTACTGTAAGAGTAGTCACACTATGGAACCTCTACTGTAAGAGCTGTCACACTATTGAACTCTCCACTGTAAGAGCAGTCACACTATGGAACCTCTACTGTAAGAGCAGTCACACTATGGAACCTCTACTGTAAGAGCAGTCACACTATGGAACTCTCTACTGTAAGAGCAGTCACACTATGGAACCTCTACTGTAAGAGCAGTCACACTATGGAACCTCTACTATAAGAGCAGTCACACTATGGAACCTCTACTGTAAGAGCAGTCACACTATGGAACCACTAATGTAAGTGCAGTCACACTATGGAACCTCGACTGTAAGAGCAGTCACACTGTGGAACTCTCTACTGTAAGAGCAGTCACACTATGGAACCTCTACTGTAAGAGCAGTCACACTATGGAACCTCTACTGTAAGAGCAGTCACACTATGGAACTCTCTACTGTAAGAGCAGTCACACTATGGAACCTCTACTGTAAGAGCAGTCACACTATGGAACCTCTACTGTAAGAGCAGTCACACTATGGAACCTCTACTGTAAGAGCAGTCACACTATGGAACCTCTACTGTAAGAGCAGTCACACTATGGAACCTCTACTGTAAGAGCAGTCACACTATGGAACCTCTACTGTAAGAGCAGTCACACTATGGAACCTCTACTGTAAGAGCAGTCACACTATGGAACCTCTACTGTAAGAGCAGTCACACTATGGAACCTCTACTGTAAGAGCAGTCACACTATGGAACCTCTACTGTAAGAGCAGTCACACTATAGAACCTCTACTGTAAGTGCAGTCACACTATGGAACTCTCTACTGTAAGTGCAGTCACACTATGGAACTCTCTACTGTAAGTGCAGTCACACTATGGAACTCTCTACTGTAAGTGCAGTCACACTATGGAACTCTCTACTGTAAGTGCAGTCACACTACGGAACTCTCTACTGTAAGAGCAGTCACACTATGGAACCTCTACTGTAAGAGCAGTCACACTATGGAACATCTACTGTAAGAACAGTCACACTACGGAACCTCTACTGTAAGAGCAGTCACACTATGGACCCTCTACTGTAAGAGCAGTCACACTACGGAACTCTCTACTGTAAGAGCAGTCACACTATGGAACCTCTACTGTAAGAGCAGTCACACTATGGAACCTCTACTGTAAGATCAGACACACTATGGAACCTCCACTGTAAGAGCAGTCACACTATGGAACCTCCACTGTAAGAGCAGTCACACTATGGAACCTCTACTGTAAGAGCAGTCACACTATGGAACCTCTACTGTAAGAGCAGTCACACTATGGAACCTCTACTGTAAGAGCAGTCACACTATGGAACCAATACTGTAAGAGCAGTCACACTATGGAACCTCTACTGTAAGAGCAGTCACACTATGGAACCTCTACTGTAAGAGCAGTCACTCTATGGAACCTCTACTGTAAGAGCAGTCACACTATGTAACCTCTACTGTAAGAGCGGTCACACTATGGAACCTCTACTGTAAGAGCAGTCACTCTATGGAACCTCTACTGTAAGAGCAGTCACACTATGGAACCTCTACTGCAAAGAGTAGACACACTATAGAACTCTCTACTGTAAGAGCAGTCACACTATGGAACTCTACTGTAAAAGCAGTCACACTATGGAACCTCTACTGTAAGATCAGTCACACTATGGAACCTCCACTGTAAGAGCAGTCACACTATGGAACCTCCACTGTAAGAGCAGTCACACTATGGAACCTCTACTGTAAGAGCAGTCACACTATGGAACCTCTACTGTAAGAGCAGTCACACTATGGAACCCCACTGTAAGAGCAGTCACACTATGGAACCTCCACTGTAAGAGCAGTAACACTATGGAACCTCCACTGTAAGAGCAGTCACACTATGGAACCTCTACTGTAAGAGCAGTCACACTATGGAACCTCTACTGTAAGAGCAGACACACTATATTACTCTCTACTGTAAGAGCAGTCACACTATGGAACCTCCACTGTAAGAGCAGTAACACTATGGAACCTCCACTGTAAGAGCAGTCACACTATGGAACTCTCTACTGTAAGAGCAGTCACACTATGGAACTCTCTACTGTAAGAGCAGTCACACTATGGAACCTCCACTGTAAGAGCAGTCACACTATGGAACCTCCACTGTAAGAGCAGTCACACTATGGAGCATCCACTGTAAGAGCAGTCACACTATGGAACCTCCACTGTAAGAGCAGTCACACTATGGAGCATCCACTGTAAGAGCGGTCACACTATGGAGCCTCTACTGTAAGAGCAGTCACACTATGGAACCTCTACTGTAAGAGCAGTCACACTATGGAACCTCTACTGTAAGAGCAGTCACACTGTGGAACCTCTACTGTAAGAGCAGTCACACTATGGAACCTCTACTGTAAGAGCAGTCACACTATGGAACTCTCTACTGTAAGAGCAGTCACACTATGGAACCTCTACTGTAAGAGCAGTCACACTATGGAACCTCTACTATAAGAGCAGTCACACTATGGAACCTCTACTGTAAGAGCAGTCACACTATGGAACCACTAATGTAAGTGCAGTCACACTATGGAACCTCGACTGTAAGAGCAGTCACACTGTGGAACTCTCTACTGTAAGAGCAGTCACACTATGGAACCTCTACTGTAAGAGCAGTCACACTATGGAACCTCTACTGTAAGAGCAGTCACACTATGGAACTCTCTACTGTAAGAGCAGTCACACTATGGAACCTCTACTGTAAGAGCAGTCACACTATGGAACCTCTACTGTAAGAGCAGTCACACTATGGAACCTCTACTGTAAGAGCAGTCACACTATGGAACCTCTACTGTAAGAGCAGTCACACTATGGAACCTCTACTGTAAGAGCAGTCACACTATGGAACCTCTACTGTAAGAGCAGTCACACTATGGAACCTCTACTGTAAGAGCAGTCACACTATGGAACCTCTACTGTAAGAGCAGTCACACTATGGAACCTCTACTGTAAGAGCAGTCACACTATGGAACCTCTACTGTAAGAGCAGTCACACTATAGAACCTCTACTGTAAGTGCAGTCACACTATGGAACTCTCTACTGTAAGTGCAGTCACACTATGGAACTCTCTACTGTAAGTGCAGTCACACTATGGAACTCTCTACTGTAAGTGCAGTCACACTATGGAACTCTCTACTGTAAGTGCAGTCACACTACGGAACTCTCTACTGTAAGAGCAGTCACACTATGGAACCTCTACTGTAAGAGCAGTCACACTATGGAACATCTACTGTAAGAACAGTCACACTACGGAACCTCTACTGTAAGAGCAGTCACACTATGGAACCTCTACTGTAAGAGCAGTCACACTACGGAACTCTCTACTGTAAGAGCAGTCACACTATGGAACCTCTACTGTAAGAGCAGTCACACTATGGAACCTCTACTGTAAGATCAGTCACACTATGGAACCTCCACTGTAAGAGCAGTCACACTATGGAACCTCCACTGTAAGAGCAGTCACACTATGGAACCTCTACTGTAAGAGCAGTCACACTATGGAACCTCTACTGTAAGAGCAGTCACACTATGGAACCCCACTGTAAGAGCAGTCACACTATGGAACCTCTACTGTAAGAGCAGTCACACTATGGAACCTCTACTGTAAGAGCAGTCACACTATGGAACCAATACTGTAAGAGCAGTCACACTATGGACCCTCTACTGTAAGAGCAGTCACACTATGTAACCTCTACTGTAAGAGCGGTCACACTATGGAACCTCTACTGTAAGAGCAGTCACTCTATGGAACCTCTACTGTAAGAGCAGTCACACTATGGAACCTCTACTGTAAAGAGTAGACACACTATAGAACTCTCTACTGTAAGAGCAGTCACACTATGGAACTCTACTGTAAGAGCAGTCACACTATGGAACCTCTACTGTAAGATCAGTCACACTATGGAACCTCCACTGTAAGAGCAGTCACACTATGGAACCTCCACTGTAAGAGCAGTCACACTATGGAACCTCTACTGTAAGAGCAGTCACACTATGGAACCTCTACTGTAAGAGCAGTCACACTATGGAACCCCACTGTAAGAGCAGTCACACTATGGAACCTCCACTGTAAGAGCAGTAACACTATGGAACCTCCACTGTAAGAGCAGTCACACTATGGAACCTCTACTGTAAGAGCAGTCACACTATGGAACCTCTACTGTAAGAGCAGACACACTATATTACTCTCTACTGTAAGAGCAGTCACACTATGGAACCTCCACTGTAAGAGCAGTAACACTATGGAACCTCCACTGTAAGAGCAGTCACACTATGGAACTCTCTACTGTAAGAGCAGTCACACTATGGAACTCTCTACTGTAAGAGCAGTCACACTATGGAACCTCCACTGTAAGAGCAGTCACACTATGGAACCTCCACTGTAAGAGCAGTCACACTATGGAGCATCCACTGTAAGAGCAGTCACACTATGGAACCTCCACTGTAAGAGCAGTCACACTATGGAGCATCCACTGTAAGAGCGGTCACACTATGGAGCCTCTACTGTAAGAGCAGTCACACTATGGAACCTCTACTGTAAGAGCAGTCACACTATGGAACCTCTACTGTAAGAGCAGTCACACTGTGGAACCTCTACTGTAAGAGCAGTCACACTATGGAACCTCTACTGTAAGAGCAGTCACACTATGGAACTCTCTACTGTAAGATCAGTCACACTATAGAACTCTCTACTGTTAGAGCAGTCACACTATGGAACCTCTACTGTAAGAGCAGTCACACTGTGGAACCTCTACTGTAAGAACAGTCACACTATGGAACCTCTACTGTAAGAGCAGTCACACTATGGAACCTCTACTGTAAGAGCAGTCACACTATGGAACCTCTACTGTAAGAGCAGTCACACTATGGAACCTCTACTGTAAGAGCAGTCACACTATGGAACCTCTACTGTAAGATCAGTCACACTATAGAACCTCTACTGTAAGAGCAGTCACACTATGGAACCTCTACTGTAAGAGCAGTCACACTATGGAACTCTCTACTGTAAGATCAGTCACACTATAGAACTCTCTACTGTTAGAGCAGTCACACTATGGAACCTCTACTGTAAGAGCAGTCACACTGTGGAACCTCTACTGTAAGAACAGTCACACTATGGAACCTCTACTGTAAGAGCAGTCACACTATGGAACCTCTACTGTAAGAGCAGTCACACTATGGAACCTCTACTGTAAGAGCAGTCACACTATGGAACCCCACTGTAAGAGCAGACACACTATGGAACCTCCACTGTAAGAGCAGTAACACTATGGAACCTCCACTGTAAGAGCAGTCACACTATGGAACCTCTACTGTAAGAGCAGTCACACTATGGAACCTCTACTGTAAGAGCAGACACACTATAGTACTCTCTACTGTAAGAGCAGTCACACTATGGAACCTCCACTGTAAGAGCAGTAACACTATGGAACCTCCACTGTAAGAGCAGTCACACTATGGAACTCTCTACTGTAAGAGCAGTCACACTATGGAACTCTCTACTGTAAGAGCAGTCACACTATGGAACCTCCACTGTAAGAGCAGTCACACTATGGAACCTCCACTGTAAGAGCAGTCACACTATGGAGCATCCACTGTAAGAGCAGTCACACTATGGAACCTCCACTGTAAGAGCAGTCACACTATGGAGCATCCACTGTAAGAGCGGTCACACTATGGAGCCTCTACTGTAAGAGCAGTCACACTATGGAACCTCTACTGTAAGAGCAGTCACACTATGGAAAATCTACTGTAAGAGCAGTCACACTGTGGAACCTCTACTGTAAGAGCAGTCACACTATGGAACCTCTACTGTAAGAGCAGTCACACTATGGAACCTCTACTGTAAGAGCAGTCACACTATGGAACTCTCTACTGTAAGATCAGTCACACTATAGAACTCTCTACTGTTAGAGCAGTCACACTATGGAACCTCTACTGTAAGAGCAGTCACACTGTGGAACCTCTACTGTAAGAACAGTCACACTATGGAACCTCTACTGTAAGAGCAGTCACACTATGGAACCTCTACTGTAAGAGCAGTCACACTATGGAACCTCTACTGTAAGAGCAGTCACACTATGGAACCTCTAATGTAAGAGCAGTCACACTATGGAACCTCTACTGTAAGATCAGTCACACTATAGAACCTCTACTGTAAGAGCAGTCACACTATGGAACCTCTACTGTAAGAGCAGTCAAACTATGGAACCTCTACTGTAAGAGCAGTCACACTATGGACCCTCTACTGTAAGAGCAGTCACACTATGGACCCTCTACTGTAAGAGCAGTCACACTATGGACCCTCTACTGTAAGAGCAGTCACTATGGACCCTCTACTGTAAGAGCAGTCACACTATGGAACTCTACTGTAAGAGCAGTCACACTATGGAACCTCTACTGTAAGAGCAGTCACACTATGGAACCTCTACTGTAAGAGCAGTCACACTATGGATCCTCTACTGTAAGAGCAGTCACACTATGGAACCTCTACTGTAAGAGCAGTCACACTATGGAACCTATACTGTAAGAGCAGTCACACTATGGAGCCTCTACAGTAAGAGCAGTCACACTATGGAGCCTCTACAGTAAGAGCAGTCACACTATGGAACTCTCTACTGTAAGAGCAGTCACACTATGGAACCTCTACTGTAAAAGAAGTCACACTATGGAACCTCTACTGTAAGAGCAGTCACACTATGGAACCGCTACTGTAAGAGCAGTCACACTAAGGAACCTCTACTGTAAGAGCAGTCACACTATGGAACCTCTACTGTAAGAGCAGTCACACTATGGAACCTCTACTCTAAGAGCAGTCACACTATGGAACCTCTACTGTAAGAACAGTCACACTATGGAACCTCTACTGTAAGAGCAGTCACACTATGGACCCTCTACTGTAAGAGCAGTCACACTATGGAACCTCTACTGTAAGAGCAGTCACACTATGGAACCTCTACTGTAAGAGCAGTCACACTATGGAACCTCTACTGTAAGAGCAGTCACACTATGGAACCTCTACTGTAAGAGCAGTCACACTATGGAACCTCTACTGTAAGAGCAGTCACACTTTGGAACCTCTACTGTAAGAGCAGTCACACTATGGAACCAATACTGTAAGAGCAGTCACACTATGGACCCTCTACTGTAAGAGCAGTCACACTATGGAACATCTACTGTAAGAGCAGTCACACTATGGAGCCTCTACTGTAAGAGCGGTCACACTATGGAACCTCTACTGTAAGAGCAGATACACTATGGAACAAATACTGTAAGAGCAGTCACACTATGGAACCAATACTGTAAGAGCAGTCACACTATGGACCCTCTACTGTAAGAGCAGTCACACTATGGAGCCTCTACTGTAAGAGCAGTCACACTATAGAACCTCTACTGTAAGAGCAGTCACACTATGGAGCCTCTACTGTAAGAGCGGTCACACTATGGAACCTCTACTGTAAGAGCAGTCACACTATGGAACCAATACTGTAAGAGCAGTCACACTATGGAACCAATACTGTAAGAGCAGTCACACTATGGACCCTCTACTGTAAGATCAGTCACACTATGGAACCTCTACTGTAAGAGCGGTCACACTATGGAACTTCTACTATAAGAGCAGTCACACTATGGAACCTCTACTGTAAGAGCAGTCACACTATGGAACTCTACTGTAAGAGCAGTCACACTATGGAACCTCTACTGTAAGAGCAGTCACACTATGGAACTCTCTACTGTAAGAGCAGTCACACTATAGTACTCTCTACTGTAAGAGCAGTCACACTATGGAACCTCCACTGTAAGAGCAGTCACACTATGGAACCTCTACTGTAAGATCAGTCACACTATGGAACCTCCACTGTAAGAGCAGTCACACTATGGAACCTCCACTGTAAGAGCAGACACACTATGGAACTCTCTACTGTAAGAGCAGTCACACTATGGAACTCTCTACTGTAAGAGCAGTCACACTATAGTACTCTCTACTGTAAGAGCAGTCACACTATGGAACCTCTACTGTAAGATCAGTCACACTATGGAACCTCTACTGTAAGATCAGTCACACTATGGAACCTCTACTGTAAGAGCTGTCACACTATGGAACCTCTACTGTAAGAGCAGTCACACTATGGAACCTCCACTGTAAGAGCAGTCACACTATGGAACCTCTACTGTAAGATCAGTCACACTATGGAACCTCCACTGTAAGAGCAGTCACACTATGGAACCTCCACTGTAAGAGCAGTCACACTATGGAACCTCTACTGTAAGAGCAGTCACACTATGGAACCTCTACTGTAAGAGCAGTCACACTATGGAACCAATACTGTAAGAGCAGTCACACTATGGAACCTCTACTGTAAGAGCAGTCACACTATGGAGCCTCTACTGTAAGATCAGTCACACTATGGACCCTCTACTGTAAGATCAGTCACACTATGTAACCTCTACTGTAAGAGCAGTCACACTATGGAACCTCTACTGTAAGAGCAGTCACACTATGGAACCTCCACTGTAAGAGCAGTAACACTATGGAACCTCCACTGTAAGAGCAGTCACACTATGGAACTCTCTACTGTAAGAGCAGTCACACTATGGAACTCTCTACTGTAAGAGCAGTCACACTATGGAACCTCCACTGTAAGAGCAGTCACACTATGGAACCTCCACTGTAAGAGCAGTCACACTATGGAGCATCCACTGTAAGAGCAGTCACACTATGGAACCTCCACTGTAAGAGCAGTCACACTATGGAGCATCCACTGTAAGAGCGGTCACACTATGGAGCCTCTACTGTAAGAGCAGTCACACTATGGAACCTCTACTGTAAGAGCAGTCACACTATGGAACCTCTACTGTAAGAGCAGTCACACTGTGGAACCTCTACTGTAAGAGCAGTCACACTATGGAACCTCTACTGTAAGAGCAGTCACACTATGGAACTCTCTACTGTAAGATCAGTCACACTATAGAACTCTCTACTGTTAGAGCAGTCACACTATGGAACCTCTACTGTAAGAGCAGTCACACTGTGGAACCTCTACTGTAAGAACAGTCACACTATGGAACCTCTACTGTAAGAGCAGTCACACTATGGAACCTCTACTGTAAGAGCAGTCACACTATGGAACCTCTACTGTAAGAGCAGTCACACTATGGAACCTCTACTGTAAGAGCAGTCACACTATGGAACCTCTACTGTAAGATCAGTCACACTATAGAACCTCTACTGTAAGAGCAGTCACACTATGGAACCTCTACTGTAAGAGCAGTCACACTATGGAACTCTCTACTGTAAGATCAGTCACACTATAGAACTCTCTACTGTTAGAGCAGTCACACTATGGAACCTCTACTGTAAGAGCAGTCACACTGTGGAACCTCTACTGTAAGAACAGTCACACTATGGAACCTCTACTGTAAGAGCAGTCACACTATGGAACCTCTACTGTAAGAGCAGTCACACTATGGAACCTCTACTGTAAGAGCAGTCACACTATGGAACCCCACTGTAAGAGCAGACACACTATGGAACCTCCACTGTAAGAGCAGTAACACTATGGAACCTCCACTGTAAGAGCAGTCACACTATGGAACCTCTACTGTAAGAGCAGTCACACTATGGAACCTCTACTGTAAGAGCAGACACACTATAGTACTCTCTACTGTAAGAGCAGTCACACTATGGAACCTCCACTGTAAGAGCAGTAACACTATGGAACCTCCACTGTAAGAGCAGTCACACTATGGAACTCTCTACTGTAAGAGCAGTCACACTATGGAACTCTCTACTGTAAGAGCAGTCACACTATGGAACCTCCACTGTAAGAGCAGTCACACTATGGAACCTCCACTGTAAGAGCAGTCACACTATGGAGCATCCACTGTAAGAGCAGTCACACTATGGAACCTCCACTGTAAGAGCAGTCACACTATGGAGCATCCACTGTAAGAGCGGTCACACTATGGAGCCTCTACTGTAAGAGCAGTCACACTATGGAACCTCTACTGTAAGAGCAGTCACACTATGGAAAATCTACTGTAAGAGCAGTCACACTGTGGAACCTCTACTGTAAGAGCAGTCACACTATGGAACCTCTACTGTAAGAGCAGTCACACTATGGAACCTCTACTGTAAGAGCAGTCACACTATGGAACTCTCTACTGTAAGATCAGTCACACTATAGAACTCTCTACTGTTAGAGCAGTCACACTATGGAACCTCTACTGTAAGAGCAGTCACACTGTGGAACCTCTACTGTAAGAACAGTCACACTATGGAACCTCTACTGTAAGAGCAGTCACACTATGGAACCTCTACTGTAAGAGCAGTCACACTATGGAACCTCTACTGTAAGAGCAGTCACACTATGGAACCTCTAATGTAAGAGCAGTCACACTATGGAACCTCTACTGTAAGATCAGTCACACTATAGAACCTCTACTGTAAGAGCAGTCACACTATGGAACCTCTACTGTAAGAGCAGTCACACTATGGAACCTCTACTGTAAGAGCAGTCAAACTATGGAACCTCTACTGTAAGAGCAGTCACACTATGGACCCTCTACTGTAAGAGCAGTCACACTATGGACCCTCTACTGTAAGAGCAGTCACACTATGGACCCTCTACTGTAAGAGCAGTCACTATGGACCCTCTACTGTAAGAGCAGTCACACTATGGAACTCTACTGTAAGAGCAGTCACACTATGGAACCTCTACTGTAAGAGCAGTCACACTATGGAACCTCTACTGTAAGAGCAGTCACACTATGGATCCTCTACTGTAAGAGCAGTCACACTATGGAACCTCTACTGTAAGAGCAGTCACACTATGGAACCTATACTGTAAGAGCAGTCACACTATGGAGCCTCTACAGTAAGAGCAGTCACACTATGGAGCCTCTACAGTAAGAGCAGTCACACTATGGAACTCTCTACTGTAAGAGCAGTCACACTATGGAACCTCTACTGTAAAAGAAGTCACACTATGGAACCTCTACTGTAAGAGCAGTCACACTATGGAACCGCTACTGTAAGAGCAGTCACACTAAGGAACCTCTACTGTAAGAGCAGTCACACTATGGAACCTCTACTGTAAGAGCAGTCACACTATGGAACCTCTACTCTAAGAGCAGTCACACTATGGAACCTCTACTGTAAGAACAGTCACACTATGGAACCTCTACTGTAAGAGCAGTCACACTATGGACCCTCTACTGTAAGAGCAGTCACACTATGGAACCTCTACTGTAAGAGCAGTCACACTATGGAACCTCTACTGTAAGAGCAGTCACACTATGGAACCTCTACTGTAAGAGCAGTCACACTATGGAACCTCTACTGTAAGAGCAGTCACACTATGGAACCTCTACTGTAAGAGCAGTCACACTTTGGAACCTCTACTGTAAGAGCAGTCACACTATGGAACCAATACTGTAAGAGCAGTCACACTATGGACCCTCTACTGTAAGAGCAGTCACACTATGGAACATCTACTGTAAGAGCAGTCACACTATGGAGCCTCTACTGTAAGAGCGGTCACACTATGGAACCTCTACTGTAAGAGCAGATACACTATGGAACAAATACTGTAAGAGCAGTCACACTATGGAACCAATACTGTAAGAGCAGTCACACTATGGACCCTCTACTGTAAGAGCAGTCACACTATGGAGCCTCTACTGTAAGAGCAGTCACACTATAGAACCTCTACTGTAAGAGCAGTCACACTATGGAGCCTCTACTGTAAGAGCGGTCACACTATGGAACCTCTACTGTAAGAGCAGTCACACTATGGAACCAATACTGTAAGAGCAGTCACACTATGGAACCAATACTGTAAGAGCAGTCACACTATGGACCCTCTACTGTAAGATCAGTCACACTATGGAACCTCTACTGTAAGAGCGGTCACACTATGGAACTTCTACTATAAGAGCAGTCACACTATGGAACCTCTACTGTAAGAGCAGTCACACTATGGAACTCTACTGTAAGAGCAGTCACACTATGGAACCTCTACTGTAAGAGCAGTCACACTATGGAACTCTCTACTGTAAGAGCAGTCACACTATAGTACTCTCTACTGTAAGAGCAGTCACACTATGGAACCTCCACTGTAAGAGCAGTCACACTATGGAACCTCTACTGTAAGATCAGTCACACTATGGAACCTCCACTGTAAGAGCAGTCACACTATGGAACCTCCACTGTAAGAGCAGACACACTATGGAACTCTCTACTGTAAGAGCAGTCACACTATAGTACTCTCTACTGTAAGAGCAGTCACACTATGGAACCTCTACTGTAAGATCAGTCACACTATAGTACTCTCTACTGTAAGAGCAGTCACACTATGGAACCTCCACTGTAAGAGCAGTCACACTATGGAACCTCTACTGTAAGATCAGTCACACTATGGAACCTCCACTGTAAGAGCAGTCACACTATGGAACCTCCACTGTAAGAGCAGTCACACTATGGAACCTCTACTGTAAGAGCAGTCACACTATGGAACCTCTACTGTAAGAGCAGTCACACTATGGAACCAATACTGTAAGAGCAGTCACACTATGGAACCTCTACTGTAAGAGCAGTCACACTATGGAGCCTCTACTGTAAGATCAGTCACACTATGGACCCTCTACTGTAAGATCAGTCACACTATGTAACCTCTACTGTAAGAGCAGTCACACTATGGAACCTCTACTGTAAGAGCAGTCACACTATGGACCCTCTACTGTAAGATCAGTCACACTATGTAACCTCTACTGTAAGAGCAGTCACACTATGGAACCTCTACTGTAAGATCAGTCACACTATGGAACCTCCACTGTAAGAGCAGTCACACTATGGAACCCCACTGTAAGAGCAGTCACACTATGGAACCTCTACTGTAAGAGCAGTCACACTATGGAACCTCTACTGTAAGAGCAGTCACACTATGGAACCAATACTGTAAGAGCAGTCACACTATGGACCCTCTACTGTAAGATCAGTCACACTATGGAACCTCTACTGTAAGAGCAGTCACACTATGGAACTCTCTACTGTAAGAGCAGTCACACTATGGAACCTCTACTGTAAGAGCAGTCACACTATGGAACTCTCTACTGTAAGAGCAGTCACACTATGTAACCTCTACTGTAAGAGCGGTCACACTATGGAACCTCTACTGTAAGAGCAGTCACTCTATGGAACCTCTACTGTAAGAGCAGTCACACTATGGAACCTCTACTGTAAAGAGCAGACACACTATAGAACTCTCTACTGTAAGAGCAGTCACACTATGGAACTCTACTGTAAGAGCAGTCACACTATGGAACCTCTACTGTAAGATCAGTCACACTATGGAACCTCCACTGTAAGATCAGTCACACTATAGAACCTCTACTGTAAGAGCAGTCACACTATGGAGCCTCTACTGTAAGAGCGGTCACACTATGGAACCTCTACTGTAAGAGCAGTCACACTATGGAACCAATACTGTAAGAGCAGTCACACTATGGAACCAATACTGTAAGATCAGTCACACTATGGAACCTCTACTGTAAGAGCGGTCACACTATGGAACTTCTACTATAAGAGCAGTCACACTATGGAACCTCTACTGTAAGAGCAGTCACACTATGGAACTCTACTGTAAGAGCAGTCACACTATGGAACCTCTACTGTAAGAGCAGTCACACTATGGAACTCTCTACTGTAAGAGCAGTCACACTATAGTACTCTCTACTGTAAGAGCAGTCACACTATGGAACCTCCACTGTAAGAGCAGTCACACTATGGAACCTCTACTGTAAGATCAGTCACACTATGGAACCTCCACTGTAAGAGCAGTCACACTATGGAACCTCCACTGTAAGAGCAGACACACTATGGAACTCTCTACTGTAAGAGCAGTCACACTATGGAACTCTCTACTGTAAGAGCAGTCACACTATAGTACTCTCTACTGTAAGAGCAGTCACACTATGGAACCTCTACTGTAAGATCAGTCACACTATAGTACTCTCTACTGTAAGAGCAGTCACACTATGGAACCTCCACTGTAAGAGCAGTCACACTATGGAACCTCTACTGTAAGATCAGTCACACTATGGAACCTCCACTGTAAGAGCAGTCACACTATGGAACCTCCACTGTAAGAGCAGTCACACTATGGAACCTCTACTGTAAGAGCAGTCACACTATGGAACCTCTACTGTAAGAGCAGTCACACTATGGAACCAATACTGTAAGAGCAGTCACACTATGGACCCTCTACTGTAAGATCAGTCACACTATGTAACCTCTACTGTAAGAGCAGTCACACTACGGAACTCTCTACTGTAAGAGCAGTCACACTATGGAACCTCTACTGTAAGAGCAGTCACACTATGGAACCTCTACTGTAAGATCAGTCACACTATGGAACCTCCACTGTAAGAGCAGTCACACTATGGAACCTCCACTGTAAGAGCAGTCACACTATGGAACCTCTACTGTAAGAGCAGTCACACTATGGAACCTCTACTGTAAGAGCAGTCACACTATGGACCCTCTACTGTAAGAGCAGTCACACTATGGAACCTCTACTGTAAGAGCAATCACACTATGGAACCCCACTGTAAGAGCAGTCACACTATGGAACCTCCACTGTAAGAGCAGTAACACTATGGAACCGCCACTGTAAGAGCAGTCACACTATGGAACCTCTACTGTAAGAGCAGTCACACTATGGAACCTCTACTGTAAGAGCAGACACACTATAGTACTCTCTACTGTAAGAGCAGTCACACTATGGAACCTCTACTGTAAGAGCAGTCACACTATGGAACCTCTACTGTAAGAGCTGTCACACTATTGAACTCTCCACTGTAAGAGCAGTCACACTATGGAACCTCTACTGTAAGAGCAGTCACACTATGGAACCTCTACTGTAAGAGCAGTCACACTATGGAACTCTCTACTGTAAGAGCAGTCACACTATGGAACCTCTACTGTAAGAGCAGTCACACTATGGAACCTCTACTATAAGAGCAGTCACACTATGGAACCTCTACTGTAAGAGCAGTCACACTATGGAACTCTCTACTGTAAGAGCAGTCACACTATGGAACCTCTACTGTAAGAGCAGTCACACTATGGAACCTCTACTATAACAGCAGTCACACTATGGAACCTCTACTGTAAGAGCAGTCACACTATGGAACCACTAATGTAAGTGCAGTCACACTATGGAACCTCGACTGTAAGAGCAGTCACACTATGGAACTCTCTACTGTAAGAGCAGTCACACTATGGAACCTCTACTGTAAGAGCAGTCACACTATGGAACCTCTACTGTAAGAGCAGTCACACTATGGAACTCTCTACTGTAAGAGCAGTCACACTATGGAACCTCTACTGTAAGAGCAGTCACACTATGGAACCTCTACTGTAAGAGCAGTCACACTATGGAACCTCTACTGTAAGAGCAGTCACACTATGGAACCTCTACTGTAAGAGCAGTCACACTATGGAACCTCTACTGTAAGAGCAGTCACACTATGGAACCTCTACTGTAAGAGCAGTCACACTATGGACCCTCTACTGTAAGATCGGTCACACTATGTAACCTCTACTGTAAGAGCGGTCACACTATGGAACCTCTACTGTAAGAGCAGTCACTCTATGGAACCTCTACTGTAAGAGCAGTCACACTATGGAACCTCTACTGTAAAGAGCAGACACACTATAGAACTCTCTACTGTAAGAGCAGTCACACTATGGAACTCTACTGTAAGAGCAGTCACACTATGGAACCTCTACTGTAAGATCAGTCACACTATGGAACCTCCACTGTAAGAGCAGTCACACTATGGAACCTCCACTGTAAGAGCAGTCACACTATGGAACCTCTACTGTAAGAGCAGTCACACTATGGAACCTCTACTGTAAGAGCAGTCACACTATGGACCCTCTACTGTAAGAGCAGTCACACTATGGAACCTCTACTGTAAGAGCAATCACACTATGGAACCCCACTGTAAGAGCAGTCACACTATGGAACCTCCACTGTAAGAGCAGTAACACTATGGAACCGCCACTGTAAGAGCAGTCACACTATGGAACCTCTACTGTAAGAGCAGTCACACTATGGAACCTCTACTGTAAGAGCAGACACACTATAGTACTCTCTACTGTAAGAGCAGTCACACTATGGAACCTCTACTGTAAGAGCAGTCACACTATGGAACCTCTACTGTAAGAGCTGTCACACTATTGAACTCTCCACTGTAAGAGCAGTCACACTATGGAACCTCTACTGTAAGAGCAGTCACACTATGGAACCTCTACTGTAAGAGCAGTCAGACTATGAAACTCTCTACTGTAAGAGCAGTCACACTATGGAACCTCTACTGTAAGAGCAGTCACACTATGGAACCTCTACTATAAGAGCAGTCACACTATGGAACCTCTACTGTAAGAGCAGTCACACTATGGAACCACTAATGTAAGTGCAGTCACACTATGGAACCTCGACTGTAAGAGCAGTCACACTATGGAACTCTCTACTGTAAGAGCAGTCACACTATGGAACCTCTACTGTAAGAGCAGTCACACTATGGAACCTCTACTGTAAGAGCAGTCACACTATGGAACTCTCTACTGTAAGAGCAGTCACACTATGGAACCTCTACTGTAAGAGCAGTCACACTATGGAACCTCTACTGTAAGAGCAGTCACACTATGGAACCTCTACTGTAAGAGCAGTCACACTATGGAACCTCTACTGTAAGAGCAGTCACACTATGGAACCTCTACTGTAAGAGCAGTCACACTATGGAACCTCTACTGTAAGAGCAGTCACACTATGGAACCTCTACTGTAAGAGCAGTCACACTATGGAACCTCTACTGTAAGAGCAGTCACACTATGGAACCTCTACTGTAAGAGCAGTCACACTATGGAACCTCTACTGTAAGAGCAGTCACACTATGGAACCTCTACTGTAAGAGCAGTCACACTATGGAACCTCTACTGTAAGAGCAGTCACACTATGGACCCTCTACTGTAAGAGCAGTCACACTATGGAACCTCTACTGTAAGAGCAGTCACACTATGGAACCCCACTGTAAGAGCAGTCACACTATGGAACCTCCACTGTAAGAGCAGTAACACTATGGAACCTCCACTGTAAGAGCAGTCACACTATGGAACCTCTACTGTAAGAGCAGTCACACTATGGAACCTCTACTGTAAGAGCAGACACACTATAGTACTCTCTACTGTAAGAGCAGTCACACTATGGAACCTCTACTGTAAGATCAGTCACACTATGGAACCTCTACTGTAAGATCAGTCACACTATGGAACCTCTACTGTAAGAGCAGTCACACTATGGAACCTCTACTGTCAGAACAGTCACACTATGGAGCTTCTACTGTAAGAGCAGTCACACTATGGAGCCTCTACTGTAAGATCAGTCACACTATGGAACCTCTACTGTAAGAGCAGTCACACTATGGAACCTCTACTGTCAGAACAGTCACACTATGGAGCCTCTACTGTAAGAGCAGTCACACTATGGAACCTCTACTATAAGAGCAGTCACAAGATGGAGCCTCTACTGTAAGAGCAGCCACACTATGGAACTCACTACTGTAAGAGCAGTCACACTATGGAACTCTCTACTGTAAGATCAGTCACACTATGGCACCTCTACTGTAAGAGCAGTCACACTATGGAACCTCTACTGTAAGAGCAGTCACACTATGAAACTCTCTACTGTAAGAGCAGTCAAATTATGGAACCTCTACTGTAGGAGCAGTCACACTATGGAACTCTCCACTGTAAGAGCAGTCACACTATGGAACCTCTACTGTAAGAGCAGTCACACTATGGAACCTCTACTGTAAGAGCAGTCACACTATGGAACCTCTACTGTAAGAGCAGTCACACTATGGAACCTCTACTATAAGAGCAGTCACACTATGGAGCCTCTACTGTAAGAGCAGTCACACTATGGAACTCTCCACTGTAAGAGCAGTCACACTATGGAACCTCTACTGTAAGAGCAGTCACACTATGGAACCTCTACTATAAGAGCAGTCACACTATGGAGCCTCTACTGTAAGAGCAGTCACACTATGGAACTCTCCACTGTAAGAGCAGTCACACTATGGAACCTCTACTGTAAGAGCAGTCACACTATGGAGCCTCTTCTGTAAGAGCAGTCACACTATGGAACTCTCTACTGTAAGAGGAGTCACACTATGGAACCTCTACTGTAAGAGCAGTCCCACTACGGAACCTCTACTGTAAGAGGAGTCACACTATGGAACCTCTACTTTAAGAGCAGTCACACTATGGAACCTCTACTGTAAGAGCAGTCACACTACAGAACCTCTACTGTAAGAGCAGTCACACTATGGAACCTCTAGTGTAAGAGCAGTCACACTATGGAACTCTACTGTAAGAGCAGTCACACTATGGAACTCTCTACTGTAAGAGGAGTCACACTATGGAACCTCTACTGTAAGAGCAGTCACACTATGGAACCTCTAGTGTAAGAGCAGTCACACTATGGAACTCTCTACTGTAAGAGGAGTCACACTATGTAACCTCTACTGTAAGAGCAGTCACACTATGGAACCTCTACTGTAAGACCAGTCACACTAGGGAACCTCTACTGTAAGAGCAGTCACACTATGGAACCTCTACTGTAAGAGCAGTCACACTATGGAGCCTCTACTGTAAGAGCAGTCACACTATGGAGCCTCTACTGTAAGAGCAGTCACACTATGGAACCTCTACTGTAAGAGCAGTCACACTATGGACCCTCTACTGTAAGAGCAGTCACACTATGGAGCCTCTACTGTAAGAGCAGTCACACTATAGAACCTCTACTGTAAGAGCAGTCACACTATGGAGCCTCTACTGTAAGAGCGGTCACACTATGGAACCTCTACTGTAAGAGCAGTCACACTATGGAACCTCTACTGTAAGATCAGTCACACTATGGAACCTCTACTGTAAGATCAGTCACACTATGGAACCTCTACTGTAAGAGCAGTCACACTATGGAACCTCTACTGTCAGAACAGTCACACTATGGAGCTTCTACTGTAAGAGCAGTCACACTATGGAGCCTCTACTGTAAGATCAGTCACACTATGGAACCTCTACTGTAAGAGCAGTCACACTATGGAACCTCTACTGTCAGAACAGTCACACTATGGAGCCTCTACTGTAAGAGCAGTCACACTATGGAACCTCTACTATAAGAGCAGTCACAAGATGGAGCCTCTACTGTAAGAGCAGCCACACTATGGAACTCTCTACTGTAAGAGCAGTCACACTATGGAACTCTCTACTGTAAGATCAGTCACACTATGGCACCTCTACTGTAAGAGCAGTCACACTATGGAACCTCTACTGTAAGAGCAGTCACACTATGAAACTCTCTACTGTAAGAGCAGTCACACTATGGAACTCTCCACTGTAAGAGCAGTCACACTATGGAACCTCTACTGTAAGAGCAGTCACACTATGGAACCTCTACTGTAAGAGCAGTCACACTATGGAACCTCTACTGTAAGAGCAGTCACACTATGGAACCTCTACTATAAGAGCAGTCACACTATGGAGCCTCTACTGTAAGAGCAGTCACACTATGGAACTCTCCACTGTAAGAGCAGTCACACTATGGAACCTCTACTGTAAGAGCAGTCACACTATGGAACCTCTACTATAAGAGCAGTCACACTATGGAGCCTCTACTGTAAGAGCAGTCACACTATGGAACTCTCCACTGTAAGAGCAGTCACACTATGGAACCTCTACTGTAAGAGCAGTCACACTATGGAGCCTCTTCTGTAAGAGCAGTCACACTATGGAACTCTCTACTGTAAGAGGAGTCACACTATGGAACCTCTACTGTAAGAGCAGTCCCACTACGGAACCTCTACTGTAAGAGGAGTCACACTATGGAACCTCTACTTTAAGAGCAGTCACACTATGGAACCTCTACTGTAAGAGCAGTCACACTACGGAACCTCTACTGTAAGAGCAGTCACACTATGGAACCTCTAGTGTAAGAGCAGTCACACTATGGAACTCTACTGTAAGAGCAGTCACACTATGGAACTCTCTACTGTAAGAGGAGTCACACTATGGAACCTCTACTGTAAGAGCAGTCACACTATGGAACCTCTAGTGTAAGAGCAGTCACACTATGGAACTCTCTACTGTAAGAGGAGTCACACTATGGAACCTCTACTGTAAGAGCAGTCACACTATGGAACCTCTACTGTAAGACCAGTCACACTAGGGAACCTCTACTGTAAGAGCAGTCACACTATGGAACCTCTACTGTAAGAGCAGTCACACTATGGAACCTCTACTGTAAGAACAGTCACACTAGGGAACCTCTACTGTAAGAGCAGTCACACTATGGAACCTCTACTGTAAGAGCAGTCACACTATGGAGCCTCTACTGTAAGAGCAGTCACACTATGGAACCTCTACTGTAAGAGCAGTCACACTATGGAACCTCTACTGTAAGAACAGTCACACTAGGGAACCTCTACTGTAAGAGCAGTCACACTATGGAACCTCTACTGTAAGAGCAGTCACACTATGGAACCTCTACTGTAAGAGCAGTCACACTATGGAACCTCTACTGTAAGAGCAGTCACACTATGGAACCTCTACTGTAAGAGCAGTCACACTATGGACCCTCTACTGTAAGAGCAGTCACACTATGGAACCTCTACTGTAAGAGCAGTCACACTATGGAACCTCTACTGTAAGAGCAGTCACACTATGGAACCTCTACTGTAAGAGCAGTCACACTATGGAACTCTCTACTGTAAGATCAGTCATACTATGGAACCTCTACTGTAAGAGCAGTCACACTATGGAGCCTCTACTGTAAGAACAGTCACACTATGGAGCCTCTACTGTAAGAGCAGTCACACTATAGAACCTCTACTGTAAGAACAGTCACACTATGGAACCTCTACTGTAAGAGCAGTCACACTATGGAACTCTCTACTGTAAGAGGAGTCACACTATGGAACCTCTACTGTAAGAGCAGTCACACTATGGAACCTCTACTGTAAGAGCAGTCACACTATGGAACTCTCTACTGTAAGATCAGTCATACTATGGAACCTCTACTGTAAGATCAGTCACACTATGGAACTCTCTACTGTAAGAGGAGTCACACTATGGAACCTCTACTGTAAGAGCAGTCACACTATGGAACCTCTACTGTAAGAGCAGTCACACTATGGAACTCTCTACTGTAAGAGGAGTCACACTATGGAACCTCTACTGTAAGAACAGTCACACTATGGAGCCTCTACTGTAAGAGCAGTCACACTATAGAACCTCTACTGTAAGAACAGTCACACTATGGAACCTCTACTGTAAGAGCAGTCACACTATGGAACTCTCTACTGTAAGAGGAGTCACACTATGGAACCTCTACTGTAAGAGCAGTCACACTATGGAACCTCTACTGTAAGAGCAGTCACACTATGGAACTCTCTACTGTAAGATCAGTCATACTATGGAACCTCTACTGTAAGAGGAGTCACACTATGGAACCTCTACTGTAAGAGCAGTCACACTATGGAGCCTTTACTGTAAGAGCAGTCACACTATGGAACTCTCTACTGTAAGAGGAGTCACACTATGGAACCTCTACTGTAAGAGCAGTCACACTATGGAACCTCTACTGTAAGAGCAGTCACACTATGGAACCTCTACTGTAAGAGCAGTCACACTATGGAACCTCTACTGTAAGAGCAGTCACACTATGGAACCTCTACTGTAAGAGCAGTCACACTATGGAACCTCTACTGTAAGAGCAGTCACACTATGGAGCCTCTACTGTAAGAGCAGTCACACTATGGAGCCTCTACTGTAAGATCAGTCACACTATGGAACCTCTACTGTAAGAGCAGTCACACTATGGAACCTCCACTGTAAGAGCAGTCACACTATGGAACTTCTACTGTAAGAGGAGTCACACTATGGAACCTCTACTGTAAGAGCAGTCACACTATGGAACTCTCTACTGTAAGAGCAGTCACACTATGGAACCTCTACTGTAAGAGCAGTCACACTATGGAACTCTCTACTGTAAGAGCAGTCACACTATGGAACTCTCTACTGTAAGATCAGTCATACTATGGAACCTCTACTGTAAGAGCAGTCACACTATGGAACCTCTACTGTAAGAGCAGTCACACTATGGAACCTCTACTGTAAGAGCAGTCACACTATGGAACTTCTACTGTAAGAGCAGTCACACTATGGAACCTCTAGTGTAAGATCAGTCACACTATGGAACCTCTACTGTAAGAACAGTCACACTATGGAACCTCTACTGTAAGAGCAGTCACACTATGGAACCTCTAGTGTAAGAGCAGTCACACTATGGAACCTCCACTGTAAGAGCAGTCACTCTATGGAACCTCTACTGTAAGAGGAGTCACACTATGGAACCTCTACTGTAAGAGCAGTCACACTATGGACCCTCTACTGTAAGAGCAGTCACACGTCACACTATGGAACCTCTACTGTAAGATCAGTCACACTATGGAACCTCTACTGTAAGAGCAGTCACACTATGGAACCTCTACTGTAAGAGCAGTCACACTAAGGAACTCTCTACTGTAAGAGCAGTCACACTATGGAACCTCTACTGTAAGAGCAGTCACACTATGGAACCTCTACTGTAAGAGCAGTCACACTATGGAACTCTCTACTGTAAGATCAGTCATACTATGGAACCTCTACTGTAAGAGCAGTCACACTATGGAACCTCTACTGTAAGAGCAGTCACACTATGGAACCTCTACTGTAAGAGCAGTCACACTATGGAACCTCCACTGTAAGAGCAGTCACACTATGGAACCTCTACTGTAAGAGCAGTCACACTATGGAACTCTCTACTGTAAGATCAGTCATACTATGGAACCTCCACTGTAAGAGCAGTCACTCTATGGAACCTCTACTGTAAGAGGAGTCACACTATGGAACCTCTACTGTAAGAGCAGTCACACTATGGAACTTCTACTGTAAGAGCAGTCACACTATGGAACCTCTACTGTAAGAGCAGTCACACTATGGAACCTCTACTGTAAGAGCAGTCACACTATGGAACCTCTACTGTAAGAGCAGTCACACTATGGAACTCTCTACTGTAAGAGCAGTCACACTATGGAACTCTCTACTGTAAGATCAGTCATACTATGGAACCTCTACTGTAAGAGCAGTCACACTATGGAACCTCTACTGTAAGAGGAGTCACACTATGGAACCTCTACTGTAAGAGCAGTCACACTATGGAACTTCTACTGTAAGAGCAGTCACACTATGGAACCTCTACTGTAAGATCAGTCACACTATGGAACCTCTACTGTCAGAACAGTCACACTATGGAACTTCTACTGTAAGAGCAGTCACACTATGGAACCTCTACTGTAAGAGCAGTCACACTATGGAACCTCTAGTGTAAGAGCAGTCACACTATGGAACCTCTACTGTAAGAGGAGTCACACTATGGAACTCTCTACTGTAAGAGCAGTCACACTATGGAACTCTCTACTGTAAGAGCAGTCACACTATGGACCCTCTACTGTAAGAGCAGTCACACTATGGAACCTCTACTGTAAGAGCAGTCACACTATGGAGCCTCTACTGTAAGATCAGTCATACTATGGAACCTCTACTGTAAGAGCAGTCACACTATAGAACCTCTACTGTAAGAACAGTCACACTATGGAACCTCTACTGTAAGAGCAGTCACACTATGGAACTCTCTACTGTAAGAGGAGTCACACTATGGAACCTCTACTGTAAGAGCAGTCACACTATGGAACCTCTACTGTAAGAGCAGTCACACTATGGAACTCTCTACTGTAAGATCAGTCATACTATGGAACCTCTACTGTAAGATCAGTCACACTATGGAACTCTCTACTGTAAGAGGAGTCACACTATGGAACCTCTACTGTAAGAGCAGTCACATTATGGAACCTCTACTGTAAGAGCAGTCACACTATGGAACTCTCTACTGTAAGAGGAGTCACACTATGGAACCTCTACTGTAAGAACAGTCACACTATGGAGCCTCTACTGTAAGAGCAGTCACACTATAGAACCTCTACTGTAAGAACAGTCACACTATGGAACCTCTACTGTAAGAGCAGTCACACTATGGAACTCTCTACTGTAAGAGGAGTCACACTATGGAACCTCTACTGTAAGAGCAGTCACACTATGGAACCTCTACTGTAAGAGCAGTCACACTATGGAACTCTCTACTGTAAGATCAGTCATACTATGGAACCTCTACTGTAAGAGGAGTCACACTATGGAACCTCTACTGTAAGAGCAGTCACACTATGGAGCCTTTACTGTAAGAGCAGTCACACTATGGAACTCTCTACTGTAAGAGGAGTCACACTATGGAACCTCTACTGTAAGAGCAGTCACACTATGGAACCTCTACTGTAAGAGCAGTCACACTATGGAACCTCTACTGTAAGAGCAGTCACACTATGGAACCTCTACTGTAAGAGCAGTCACACTATGGAACCTCTACTGTAAGAGCAGTCACACTATGGAACCTCTACTGTAAGAGCAGTCACACTATGGAGCCTCTACTGTAAGAGCAGTCACACTATGGAGCCTCTACTGTAAGATCAGTCACACTATGGAACCTCTACTGTAAGAGCAGTCACACTATGGAACCTCCACTGTAAGAGCAGTCACACTATGGAACTTCTACTGTAAGAGGAGTCACACTATGGAACCTCTACTGTAAGAGCAGTCACACTATGGAACTCTCTACTGTAAGAGCAGTCACACTATGGAACCTCTACTGTAAGAGCAGTCACACTATGGAACTCTCTACTGTAAGAGCAGTCACACTATGGACCCTCTACTGTAAGATCAGTCACACTATGGAACCTCTACTGTAAGAGCAGTCACACTATGGAGCCTCTACTGTAAGAGCAGTCACACTATGGAACCTCTACTGTAAGAGCAGTCACACTATGGAGCCTCTACTGTAAGAGCAGTCACACTATGGAGCCTCTACTGTAAGAGCAGTCACACTATGGAACTCTCTACTGTAAGATCAGTCATACTATGGAACCTCTACTGTAAGAGCAGTCACACTATGGAACCTCTACTGTAAGAGCAGTCACACTATGGAACCTCTACTGTAAGAGCAGTCACACTATGGAACTTCTACTGTAAGAGCAGTCACACTATGGAACCTCTACTGTAAGAGCAGTCACACTATGGAACCTCTACTGTAAGAGCAGTCACACTATGGAACCTCTACTGTAAGAGCAGTCACACTATGGAACCTCCACTGTAAGAGCAGTCACACTATGGAACCTCTACTGTAAGAGCAGTCACACTATGGAACTCTCTACTGTAAGATCAGTCACACTATGGAACCTCTACTGTAAGAGCAGTCACACTATGGAGCCTTTACTGTAAGAGCAGTCACTCTATGGAACCTCTACTGTAAGAGGAGTCACACTATGGAACCTCTACTGTAAGAGCAGTCACACTATGGAACTTCTACTGTAAGAGCAGTCACACTATGGAACCTCTACTGTAAGAGCAGTCACACTATGGAACCTCTACTGTAAGAGCAGTCACACTATGGAACCTCTACTGTAAGAGCAGTCACACTATGGAACTCTCTACTGTAAGAGCAGTCACACTATGGAACTCTCTACTGTAAGATCAGTCATACTATGGAACCTCTACTGTAAGAGCAGTCACACTATGGAACCTCTACTGTAAGAGGAGTCACACTATGGAACCTCTACTGTAAGAGCAGTCACACTATGGAACTTCTACTGTAAGAGCAGTCACACTATGGAACCTCTACTGTAAGATCAGTCACACTATGGAACCTCTACTGTCAGAACAGTCACACTATGGAACCTCTACTGTAAGAGCAGTCACACTATGGAACCTCTACTGTAAGAGCAGTCACACTATGGAACCTCTAGTGTAAGAGCAGTCACACTATGGAACCTCTACTGTAAGAGGAGTCACACTATGGAACTCTCTACTGTAAGAGCAGTCACACTATGGAACTCTCTACTGTAAGAGCAGTCACACTATGGACCCTCTACTGTAAGAGCAGTCACACTATGGAACCTCTACTGTAAGAGCAGTCACACTATGGAGCCTCTACTGTAAGATCAGTCATACTATGGAACCTCTACTGTAAGAGCAGTCACACTATAGAACCTCTACTGTAAGAACAGTCACACTATGGAACCTCTACTGTAAGAGCAGTCACACTATGGAACTCTCTACTGTAAGAGGAGTCACACTATGGAACCTCTACTGTAAGAGCAGTCACACTATGGAACCTCTACTGTAAGAGCAGTCACACTATGGAACTCTCTACTGTAAGATCAGTCATACTATGGAACCTCTACTGTAAGATCAGTCACACTATGGAACTCTCTACTGTAAGAGGAGTCACACTATGGAACCTCTACTGTAAGAGCAGTCACACTATGGAACCTCTACTGTAAGAGCAGTCACACTATGGAACTCTCTACTGTAAGAGGAGTCACACTATGGAACCTCTACTGTAAGAACAGTCACACTATGGAGCCTCTACTGTAAGAGCAGTCACACTATAGAACCTCTACTGTAAGAACAGTCACACTATGGAACCTCTACTGTAAGAGCAGTCACACTATGGAACTCTCTACTGTAAGAGGAGTCACACTATGGAACCTCTACTGTAAGAGCAGTCACACTATGGAACCTCTACTGTAAGAGCAGTCACACTATGGAACTCTCTACTGTAAGATCAGTCATACTATGGAACCTCTACTGTAAGAGGAGTCACACTATGGAACCTCTACTGTAAGAGCAGTCACACTATGGAGCCTTTACTGTAAGAGCAGTCACACTATGGAACTCTCTACTGTAAGAGGAGTCACACTATGGAACCTCTACTGTAAGAGCAGTCACACTATGGAACCTCTACTGTAAGAGCAGTCACACTATGGAACCTCTACTGTAAGAGCAGTCACACTATGGAACCTCTACTGTAAGAGCAGTCACACTATGGAACCTCTGCTGTAAGAGCAGTCACACTATGGAACCTCTACTGTAAGAGCAGTCACACTATGGAGCCTCTACTGTAAGAGCAGTCACACTATGGAGCCTCTACTGTAAGATCAGTCACACTATGGAACCTCTACTGTAAGAGCAGTCACACTATGGAACCTCCACTGTAAGAGCAGTCACACTATGGAACTTCTACTGTAAGAGGAGTCACACTATGGAACCTCTACTGTTAAAGCAGTCACACTATGGAACTCTCTACTGTAAGAGCAGTCACACTATGGAACCTCTACTGTAAGAGCAGTCACACTATGGAACTCTCTACTGTAAGAGCAGTCACACTATGGAACTCTCTACTGTAAGATCAGTCATACTATGGAACCTCTACTGTAAGAGCGGTCACACTATGGAACCTCTACTGTAAGAGCAGTCACACTATGGAACCTCTACTGTAAGAGCAGTCACACTATGGAACTTCTACTGTAAGAGCAGTCACACTATGGAACCTCTAGTGTAAGATCAGTCACACTATGGAACCTCTACTGTAAGAGCAGTCACACTATGGAACCTCTACTGTAAGAGCAGTCACACTATGGACCCTCTACTGTAAGAGCAGTCACACTATGGAACCTCTACTGTAAGAGCAGTCACACTATGGAACCTCCACTGTAAGAGCAGTCACTCTATGGAACCTCTACTGTAAGAGGAGTCACACTATGGAACCTCTACTGTAAGAGCAGTCACACTATGGACCCTCTACTGTAAGAGCAGTCACACTATGGAACCTCTAGTGTAAGAGCAGTCACACTATGGAACCTCCACTGTAAGAGCAGTCACTCTATGGAACCTCTACTGTAAGAGGAGTCACACTATGGAACCTCTACTGTAAGAGCAGTCACACTATGGACCCTCTACTGTAAGAGCAGTCACACGTCACACTATGGAACCTCTACTGTAAGATCAGTCACACTATGGAACCTCTACTGTAAGAGCAGTCACACTATGGAACCTCTACTGTAAGAGCAGTCACACTAAGGAACTCTCTACTGTAAGAGCAGTTACACTATGGAACCTCTACTGTAAGAGCAGTCACACTATGGAACCTCTACTGTAAGAGCAGTCACACTATGGAACTCTCTACTGTAAGATCAGTCATACTATGGAACCTCTACTGTAAGAGCAGTCACACTATGGAACCTCTACTGTAAGAGCAGTCACACTATGGAACCTCTACTGTAAGAGCAGTCACACTATGGAACCTCCACTGTAAGAGCAGTCACACTATGGAACCTCTACTGTAAGAGCAGTCACACTATGGAACTCTCTACTGTAAGATCAGTCATACTATGGAACCTCCACTGTAAGAGCAGTCACTCTATGGAACCTCTACTGTAAGAGGAGTCACACTATGGAACCTCTACTGTAAGAGCAGTCACACTATGGAACTTCTACTGTAAGAGCAGTCACACTATGGAACCTCTACTGTAAGAGCAGTCACACTATGGAACCTCTACTGTAAGAGCAGTCACACTATGGAACCTCTACTGTAAGAGCAGTCACACTATGGAACTCTCTACTGTAAGAGCAGTCACACTATGGAACTCTCTACTGTAAGATCAGTCATACTATGGAACCTCTACTGTAAGAGCAGTCACACTATGGAACCTCTACTGTAAGAGGAGTCACACTATGGAACCTCTACTGTAAGAGCAGTCACACTATGGAACTTCTACTGTAAGAGCAGTCACACTATGGAACCTCTACTGTAAGATCAGTCACACTATGGAACCTCTACTGTCAGAACAGTCACACTATGGAACCTCTACTGTAAGAGCAGTCACACTATGGAACCTCTACTGTAAGAGCAGTCACACTATGGAACCTCTAGTGTAAGAGCAGTCACACTATGGAACCTCTACTGTAAGAGGAGTCACACTATGGAACTCTCTACTGTAAGAGCAGTCACACTATGGAACTCTCTACTGTAAGAGCAGTCACACTATGGACCCTCTACTGTAAGAGCAGTCACACTATGGAACCTCTACTGTAAGAGCAGTCACACTATGGAACCTCTACTGTAAGAGCAGTCACACTATGGAGCCTCTACTGTAAGATCAGTCATACTATGGAACCTCTACTGTAAGAGCAGTCACACTATGGAACCTCTGCTGTAAGATCAGTCACACTATGGAACTCTCTACTGTAAGAGCAGTCACACTATGGACCCTCTACTGTAAGAGCAGTCACACTATGGAACCTCTACTGTAAGAGCAGTCACACTATGGAACCTCCACTGTAAGAGCAGTCACACTATGGAACCTCTACTGTAAGAGCAGTCACACTATGGAACCTCTACTGTAAGAGCAGTCACACTATGGAACCTCCACTGTAAGAGCAGTCACACTATGGAGCCTCTTCTGTAAGAGCAGTCACACTATGGAACCTCCACTGTAAGAGCAGTCACACTATGGAACCTCTACTGTAAGAGCAGTCACACTATGGAACCTCTACTGTAAGAGCAGTCACACTATGGAACCTCTACTGTAAGAGGAGTCACACTATGGAACCTCTACTGTAAGATCAGTCATACTATGGAACCTCTACTGTAAGAGCAGTCACACTATGGAACTCTCTACTGTAAGAGCAGACACACTATGGACCCTCTACTGTAAGACCAGTCACACTATGGAACCTCTACTGTAAGAGCAGTCACACTATGGAACCTCTACTGTAAGACCAGTCACACTATGGAACTCTCTACTGTAAGAGCAGTCACACTATGGGACCACCACCATTACCAGAGTGAAGATGTTTTTCAAGAATTAGGGTATGTGCACACACACTAATTACGTCCGGAATTGACGGACGTATTTCGGCCGCAAGTCCCGGACCGAACACAGTGCAGGGAGCCGGGCTCCTAGCATCATACTTATGTACGATGCTAGAAGTCCCGGCCTCTCTGCAGGACAACTGTCCCATACTGAAAACATGATTACAGTACGGGACAGTTGTCCGGCAGCGAGGCAGGGACTCCTAGCATCGTACATAAGTATGATGCTAGGAGCCCGGCTCCCTCCACTTTGTTCGGCCCGGGACTTGCGGCCGAAATACGTCCGTCAATTACGGACGTAATTAGTGTGTGTGCACATACCCTTAGCGTCACTCTGGTTCATTGGCTATGTCTGACATTCATTTGAACGGAGCTGAGCTGCAGTACCAGACACAGCCACGGACAAGAGTGGCACTGTTCCTGCAGAAAAACATATAGCAGACCCATTTTTGCAAATACATTTATCTTTTCTAAGCAATGTTTTATACCAATACTACTTACAGTGACCCCTCCAGTACTCACCACATAATAAGAGGGGTTCAGGCGCTGCTCATTGTAGCTACCTGTAAATAATGAGCAGATATTTGATCCCAGTTTCTCAGAATATCATTATATATCACAGTATATGTTCACGTGTATTTACTTTCCCAAGCCACTATTTCATTAGTCAAGACGAGTGATCGCCTCCCCCTGTATTCTGCAGTAGCAGGTAAACCCCCCTTCAACGTGAAGAGCCTGCAAACAGCACCATGTATCTCAGCCTCCGGGACACTCATGAATATAGCTTAGCCATTATAATGTAAGGACATAACGTCAGCGTACTGGGAAATGTTCAGGCTTTGCCCTCTCTCTGCCACCCAGCACCAGGTCTATATGCCCGCTCCCCCCACTGGCACTATACCATACTTGCCAACTATCCCAGAATGAGTGGGAGACTCTCAGAAAAACAGAAGACCTCATGGACTACCGGAAGAGCCAGCAAGAATGATGAAACGGGAATATCTGGTGGTATGAGATCTGGGTTAGGGGGGACTCTATATTTAGGGGGTCTGGGGTGTGTATTTAATTAGGGGTGTGGGTCTGTTTATTTAGGTGGTCTGGGGTCTATTTATTTAGGTGGTCTGTTTTCAGTTTTTGATGTGTGCAGTATTTATGATTTAAATGTCATAATTTGGGGGTTTCCTATATACATTGGGCAGGACATAAGGGCAAAAATGTGTGGCTGATATTTTTTAGAATCTCCTTCTCAATAGTTGCCGTATTCCTATACAGATGCTGAATACGGCTGGGAACTGTATATCTGTAACTGAAACGGGAAATCTCCATATTATTCTTTACCGAGCTATTGGTGACGGAGGTCTTCCGGAAAGATTTCTTAAGAAGATCCATCACCTGAGGCACAAAGCAACACAAATGAAACATAAAATTAGGCGGCACATGATGATACATTTAGTAACTTGGTCTTTTTTCTGTTTTATGCCCCATACACTAAACCCCATTATAGATCCATCGCAATACAGCACCCATGGGAGTATGTACCATAGAAGAAACCAATGCAGCTGCTATGGGGCCCCTAGAGAGAGGGGGCCCATTCCAGGGTGGTCTTATACCCTTTTTTAATGGGCGTTGAGCCTTAAATCATCTGCAGGAAGCAGGAAAATATTCAGTGACAACAGCAGAATACACAGGTCTAAGCAAATGTATGGTAGTGTGATGGATGGTCCATTTGCTTATATTCTCTGCATTAAATTGAATTATGAATTATCGAGCAGGATGCCGAATTATGCAGAGATGTCATTTCTATTCCATCTGCAATGACCCCCCCCCCCCTTATTTCAGAAATATATCATTTTGAATGTTCTTTCTGATATCGTTATCAGTTAGCCGTCTAGCTGAACGCCCAGAGATAAAGTGATCACATTCCTTATTAATTGTCTTTATTTCATTATTCACACACACACACACACACACACACATACATATATATATATATATATATATATATATATATATATATATATATATATATTCGCAAATAACTCCCACACCGCCTCCATTTAGAGGCCAACATGTGCAGGTGCAAGTCTGACGTAAGCGTCTAATGAAATTATAATATTACATTTGAAATGTATTGTATGTCTGTGATTGGCTCAATATGAAATATTCTCATTGTATACTTTTGGCTGAATCAGAGTTATTGTCATATTGTAAGTAATTGGCTGAAATCAAGCCTATTCGCCTTTTGAAAGATATTATTGAAATTGTTTTTGGCAATAAACCTCAGAGGAGCATTTTTGAGCATACAAGCAATGCCTGTGTCTCTTACTTCTCTCCGATATATCGATATAGTCTATGATTTGGATCTGGATAAATTCCCGGAGTGAGTGTCGGTTGGAACACTCGTCTAAAATTTCAGTCTAATATATTTTGAGCCATTGACTTCCTCAATGTTAGTTACCCAGCGAAGACCTGGATTGTTGTTATTCAAAGGTCCAGGCATTTTCTACCAATGACCATCAGGGACCAAATTTCTAAATGTAGCATTGACCACCAAGGACCAAGTTGTGAATTTTCTCACAAATCCCTGCTCTTGCCTCAGGGTAAGTATTCTCCATGTGTAGTTGTCGAAAATGACACTGCTAATATTGTCCTCTCGTTATATATGTGACTACTTCATGCATATACTGGATACAGCCCCTGAGTATATGAGGGATATCACTGCTTAGGGTTAGATTAGTGGAGGTCCGGGAGCTTCGAGCTACAATGATCTGCCATATTTATTTTCACGTTGTGCATTTTATCTGCGTTGTTACGTGTATGTTTTGTAACGGTAGATGGTTTATTAGAATGTTTGATCCAAGTTTACATCGGATATTACAGTTTCTCTACTCACCTTTTTATCCAGGAGACATGCAAACAGCAAAATGAAAAAGCCCTGAGGAAACGAAGTCACAGAACAATAAGAATATGTAACACACAAAGATAATAACAGTCGTGATGTCACTGAGTGTTTATGGAGAATTATCCTTTGTAACTGGACTCCACAATCCATTGTATGGCCGCTATACGCTGGGCTTATATATCCTCATTTATCATTGAGAAGAATGGATGTTACTATATATTCCTAATAACAGTAAACAATAGCAAAGCTCTACTACTCAAGTCAAAGACCCCCTCACCCACATCATAAAAGTCTTCTTCTAGTTCCCCCATGCTACCTCTAACTTGCTTTTTTGAGAAGAATAATGCAGCTTCTGTCCTCCATCTTGACTGTTTGCAGGCAGTAGCTCTGGTAACTACATCTCCCATAATGCCATGACATGAGTAGTGTGGTCAGATCACATCTATTATAAACTATAGTTAGAGATCATTCCAAATTGTCAGCAGGATATCGGAGAGTCGCAAATTCAGGTCTAACGCACAGGAAAGGCAGCAGACTGTGCATGTGCAGCAGCCTGCAGCCTGTCACAGGCAGTAAGCAAATTCCATGCCACTGCAGGGAGGGGCAGAGATGATTGGTCATAGCAGCCTTAAAGGAACAGTGTCACCCCAAAAAATGTTTTAATATGTTAAAGATATTAGTGCTTTATTAAAAACGTTTGGATTAATTTGTGTGTTTGTGTGTTACTTTTTTTTATTTTTACACTTTTTCTTCCCTATGGGGGCTGCCATTTTTTTTTCCATTTCTGTATGTGTCGATTAACGACACATACAGAAATGGAATACGGCAGCTCCAATCCCATAGGGACTGCGAACGGGGCCCGTTCCATCCACTATGGTGTACGCCGCTGTGTGGGAACGGCGCATGCGCCGCTCCCACACAGTTCAATTTGAAATGCGCGCCGTCCGGCGCCATTTTCCTGTGGACCGGAAGTCGCGGCCGGACAGTAAGATTACTACTTCCGGTCGCGGCTTCCGGACTTGTGCACATGGAGCAGCGGCAGCAGACGGAGCGGACGGGCCGGAGGGAGCCGCGGCGGCAGGAGCAGGTAAGAGATTTCTATGTATGTTCGTGTTTGTGTGTGTTTACTACTGTATGTAAACCTACTACACTGTGTGTTAGCTCAAAAAATGGCGACACACAGTGTAGGAGGTTAGACCGTTCAATCCCCTCGTTTCTCCCGTCACTAGCCAGGATAAAGGAGGGGGGGATTCTGAGAGCTCACTAGAGCGAGGGATTTTTACCCAATATTGCAGCATAAAGCAATGTGGTTGCTTTACCACATGCAATGCTGCAATTTTGGGAATGGCTCCATCTAGTGACCAGTGCTGGGAAATATTATAAATTGAATCCAATTTATAATATTTCCTGACTCGTGAAAAAATAAAAATAAATTAGAACAATGTTTAATCACCTACACACTAATTGTTTAACTAAAAAAAAAAATACATGTTTTGCTGGCAACACATTCCCTTTAAATCACCTGCCAGATTCAGTAATAACAGCAGAATACGGATGTAGCCATCTTTATCTTGACTCTGATAACTTGCTGCAGCGAGATATCACACAACAAAAGCCATTGAAAAGTCATTGAAAAAGTCAAGATAAACGATCTTTCCATTGTGTATTTAACCCCTTCGGGACGTAGCCATTTTTTGATTTAAAATTTTCGTTTTTCACTCCCCGCATTCCAAGAGCCATAACTTTTTTATTTTTCCGTCAATACAGTGGTGTGCGCGCTTATTTTTGTCGTTTCTTTTGGTACCATATATAGTTCCATATAATGAACTGGGAAACTGAAAAATAATTCTTTGCGGGCTGAAGTTGGAAAAAAACTGTGATTCCTCAATTACTTTTTGGGTTTATTTTTTACGGCTTTCACCGTGCGGTAAAAACGACAACTTATCTTTATTCTGTGGTACAATACAATTACGGTGATACCACATTTTATATCGTTTTTTTTATATATATTACTACTTTTATTGATCATAAACTTTTTGTTACAAAAAAATATTTTGTTTCGCAACATTCTGAGAGCCAGAACTTTTTTATTTTTTCACCGATTGAGCGATGCGAGGGTTTATTTTAATAATGCTATATTGTAATAGTTCAGACTTTTACAGACGCAGCGATACCAATTTTGTTTACTTTTTACATTACTTTAGGGGGGAAAATGGAAAAAAGTTTTTTCTTTTAAATTTTAATATTTTATTTTTTTTCACTACTAAAAACTTTTTTTCACACATTTTTTAATAGCCCACCTAGGTGACTTGAACCAGCGATCATTACTATACTAACGTATTGCAGTATATCGTCATTTTGACAGGCTCCTTTTTACAGGCTCCTGTTAAGCCTTAGCAGAGGCAGAGTGAAGGCAGCCCTGGGGGCCTTCATTAGGCCCCTGTGCTGCCATAACAACCGTCATCACCCCCGATCTCACTGAGGGGGGGGTGAAGACCTGTCGGAGGGGGCCATTCCCTCCTTTTCAATGCCTCAGATGCTCCGGTCGCGATTGATCGCAGTATTTAAGGGGTTAAACAGCCAGGAACAGTGCGATCGCTGCTCCCGGGTGTTAGTCCTGAGAGTCCGCTGTAAAATACAGCCGACACCCAAAGCATATGGAGCGTGCTTGCGTTTTCACACATCCCTCCGTAGACTGTGGGGGATGCGTGATGTCCGAGGTTGGCCACGTTCTATTGGCAGGAACTGTTGATTTCAGTGGGAACAGATAACAATGTAATATCTAGGGTGCAAGCCCAAAAGTCCCCCGACATATGCTGTGAGGGCAAACATGGTTCGAAGAGGTATGTGAAACTATGAAATGTCCTCAGGCCAATGATTGCACCTGAACATCTCACCTATTCTCATGAGGAGCTTCAATCATGACAGAACGTAGACAAAAATAAGACAACGCCACATACTACAAACTCAAACTGGCCATAGACATTCGATTTTCGTAATGACTCCTGACGACTTCCATAGAAACATCTACTGACTATCTTATTTATGGGGGCTGAACGATGGCCCACCGAAGATCCAACGGGTATGATTTCAACCTGGTCAATCCTATGGTTTTGTTTTTTCTCTCTCTCAAGATAAGCAGTTTCCGAGGTATCAGGCAGCCACTTATCTTCCTCTCCATGACAACAGGAAAGACATGTTTTTTTGGGGGGTAAAGACAGAAATTCTAGAAGCTTGGCCTCCTTGGATCAATCATTGACAACAAAGAATCTCATACAACAAGGATAAAAGATGCGTCAATGATCGAAATTGTTCAGCCTATGGCATATTCTGTAGCTCTGGATGGATTTCAAAGCTGGATACTAAAGAAGCAGAGCAAATCCTTGACCAAATCAAGCTGAACCTTCCAAGGACAAATAACCAGACTGAATATCAAAGATATCACGTTACGTCATTGAGAAGGCCGAGCAACGAAACATTATGGAAAAAAAAAAACCTGGGACCCCCTACATTACACTCTAGGTGCCTCCACCTTCACACAACGACCCATTTTCTTCATATTATGAGTAGAAAATATCTAACTTTTTGGGGAGACATTACCTGCAGAGGGTTGAGAAGTACAAACAAGTATTGTAAAGTGAGATCATTTGGGCTTGCAAACATGGGAATCCCGATTGCCCAGGTCAACCCAAACTGGGGCGTGCAGAAGAGGACAGCTTTGACCAACTTCTTAACAACTTCTTCATCTTCACTTTTTCCTTCGGAGACTGATGGTCTGAGAAGTTTATGGATCACAAGGATGAGAACGAGAAAATGTCCCACTATAATTACTATGGTGGGGACATTAAATGCAATTAAGGCTCCCGAACTTCTATCCAGCCAACATGTGCCTTTCATCCTGTAATGTTGAGGGAAATATACCAGGAAGGTTCCCAAGGCAATAGCCAAAGGGCAGGCATATCCCAGTAGGATGGAGAGCGCCAGGAATTCCTTCTTTGTAACATGATGGAAAACAAAGACTAATCGAGATACCAAAAATATGCCCTGCACCAAAGTCCAGCAGAAGAAGCCCAAGAGGGAAAGATGGGAGCAGAATGTAAAAGCCGCACAAAGTGTCTCCTGGATGTCCTGTTTAATTAAGTCAGAAGCTAAAAATGAGATATAAAAAATGAAGAGGAAAACGGACATGTGAAGGATGGACACGTGTCTGTACACGGCCATGTTCTTCCTGGATTTTCTCAGGAGAATCACTTGTATTGAGATACAAAGGAGAAGAGACACGCTGGAGATGCCAAGTCCAACCATTGTGATGTAGTCTAATATGGTGTTATCAAGACTGTCTTCTGGAATGGAGCCCAACATCAAGACGGCAAAAGAGGTCAGGTGATCACACAGACATTTGGTGATCCCTTCGGTGACTTGGGTTAGGCAACCCTTCGATGACCACTTATTCAACGTGAAATCCCAGAACACGCATACAGCCGTCTGGTCACAGGAGCGGTTCCCACACGTGAAGGTCATATTTATATTGGCCAAGTGATGGCTCTTATCATCCAGCATCAAAATGTTTGTTCTTATGTCACTGGCCACATAGTAACTCGTCTTCCCATCGTCATCGTATTGACTGTTAAATGTTCTGTTCTGTGGTCTACATGTTACGGAAAAGATGCTGATATTACAATCTGAAACAAAGTCTCCGGTCAGGGATATGGTGGTGGTGGAGGCATCGAGCTGAAAAATCCTATTATCTTGTAGGACATCACATGAGGCTGTGGTGTACTGGAGGTCTAAGTGGTTGGAGGAAAAACTGAAGGCTTCGTAGGTGGTAGACATGACGGGGAAGAGCTTCTCAAGACACCACAGTAGATGTGGACCAAGATTTTCCTCCAAACTGTATGGTGGATCCAAGGACATGTCGCTTATCAGCTGATCGGTGATGATGAGAACTTTCTACGAGAGAAAAAAAAAAGTATTTGCAACTTCAGCCCATTAAGATGTTACCTTTCCAGAATCTTTTTTAGGTAAGTTATGAGAAATTTTAGCAAGTGTCCTAAATAATGAGCTGAGAATGGGTCTTGGGGATCGATTTTCTGTATTTGTACATTATGCAAATATTCCTATAGGGGTTATGAGACCTTATATTGTCTTGCAGTGGCCATACAGTGGTGCTACATACATAGGGAGGCTGGTGCAGTAGTGCCAACCACATAACTATGTCCATACAGTAGTGCCCAGCATACAGAATAGTCTACACAATAAAATCAACTACACATGAGTACCCGTACAGCAGTGCCAACCACATAATAATGCACATCTCATGGCACTACATAAAAAGTATTGCTGGTACAGTAGTGGCCATCAGAATAGTGCCCCTCACTGTCTATAAAATAGTGCCTACCCCATAACATTACCCATACAATAATTTCAACTGCACATTGTAGGGTCAACCAATAATGTCCATAACATATTACCACGTAAATAGTAATGCTGGAACAATTATGCCAACCACATCACTATGTCCATAGAGTAGTGCCCACCAAATAGCATAGTCTGTGCAATAATATCAGCTGCACATTAGTACCCATACAGTAGTGCTTACCCCATAATAAGGTCCATACAGTAGTGCTTACCCCATAATAAAGTCCATACGGTCGTGTCCATCACATAGCCTAGCTCATACAATATTACCAGTAACATTTTAGTGCCCATACAGCAGTGGCAATCACATAATGGCACTCATATAGTTGTGCCAGCCCTTAATACAAAGCCAATACATTAGTGCACCCACATGGCATTGCTGATACAGCAGTGGCAGTAACCACTATATGGGTGTCATAGTATCAGTGGCGGATTATCATATGGGCGGTTCGGGCGGCCGCCCGGGGCCCGAGGCTCCCAGGGGGCCCATGGCAGCCCGAACCGCACATCGTCCTATAAACCTATTCAGCGCGCTAGCGCTGCTAACTGCCGAAGATGGGGAGGACCAGGGAAGTGGCCGGGATCCAGGGGTAGGACACACCTCCCTGACAGTGCGGGCGCCGCCATTGAGTAACAGAACAGCGACGGACGGCTGTTCTGTTACTCCAAAGCTGCAAGAGAAGAGCCGGGCGGGCGGTCACCGGCGCTGAGGTTAGTACAGGCTTATCCTCCTGCCCAACTGGTTCCCGACCGCTGGCTGTATTTTTACGGCCAGCGGTCAGGGACGGGTCCTTAAAACCCGAGCCATAGACTTTCTACGGCTCGGGTTTTAACTTGCTGCCCGCGCAATCGGGCAGCTTAATATCATTGACTGCCGGGGACCCTGAGGAGAGGATAGAGGCAGCTTTCGCTGCTTCTGTCTTCTCTGATCACTTGTACACCACGCTCAATTAACGCTGTGTATAGGAATAGAGACAGCAGCAGCGGCGCTGTCTCTATTCCTCCCGGTGATCATGTGACTGGTCACATGATCGGCGGGTGCCGTTAGTGGCAGACTGTTGCTGGGTCTTACTAGACCCAGCACAGCCCTATTAGTGACAATCGTCACTATGAGAGGGCTGATTTTCCCTGCTGTGCAAAACATGGTGTAAAAGAAAGAAAAAAAATATATAAAGTTCCCCGAGGTCTTCTTTGACCTTTGAGGGACAGACCATAGTAATAAAAAATAATAGTAAAGTGCAAAAAAAAATGAAATAAGAAATACACATAAAATACCCACCGCGAAAAAAAACTTTCCCCCCGCCAATCATTGTTGTAACGCTAGCGCTGACCCAATTACCCTAATATAGACATGTAATATATTAAAACTTACGGTAAACAATGACGATTACAAATAAAAGGTCTATTTTAGGGTAAAAATATGTTATTACCCAAAAAAAATAGCTGAAACGTAAAAAAGCTTATTTTTTTACTATTATTTTCAAACATTATGAATAAAAATTCTAAAATAGCAAAAAAGGTGTGCATAAAAACGATAAAACGAAACCTGCATTGTCTACGGAAAAAACTTCGCAAAAATCACGTCGTTTTTATTTATTTTTAATAAAAATGTGTGTTTGGTGCAACTTTGTAATTACGTTTTATTAAAAAATATTTTCACTTTTTGAGATATAGCTGCTTTGTATCCTGTATCAGCAGGACTGACAGGATCAGTGAAACGGGCCCTGCGCTAAATTATAATCTTAGATGTGATAGATTTGAGGTGAATCCTGCGTGTCACTGATCCGGTCAGTACTGCTGACCTGACGGATACAGGATACAAAGCAGCTGTATCTCAAAAAGTTAAAATATTTTTTAATAAAATCAATCAATCACACTGATACACACACTATATATATATATATATAATAATTATAATATAAAGTTTTTAAATGTGTAGATAACCTTGTGGCACTATATACAAGGGGGAGCGCTGTGTGGCACTATATACAAGGGGGGAGCGCTGTGAGGCACTATATACAAGGGGAGGCGCTTTGTGGCACTATATACAAGGGGGAGCGCTGTGTGGCACTATATACAAGGGGGAGCGCTGTGTGGCACTATATACAAGGGGGAGCGCTGTGTGACACTATATACAAGGGGGAGCGCTGTGTGGCACTATATACAAGGGGGAGCGCTGTGTGGCACTATATACAAGGGGGAGCGCTGTGTGGCACTATATACAAGGGGGAGCGCTGTGTGGCACTATATACAAGGGGGAGCGCTGTGAGGCACTATATACAAGGGGATGCGCTGTTTGGAACTATATACAAGGGGAGCGCTGTGAGGCACTATATACAAGGGGAGGCGCTGTGTGGCACTATATACAAGGGGGAGCGCTGTGAGGCACTATATACAAGGGGATGCGCTGTTTGGGACTATATACAAGGGGAGCGCTGTGAGGCACTATATACAAGGGGAGGCGCTGTGTGGCACTATATACAAGGGGGTGCGCTGTGAGGCACTATATACAAGGGGGAGCGCTGTGAGGCACTATATACAAGGGGAGGCGCTGTGTGGCACTATATACAAGGGGGAGTGCTGTGTGGCACTATATAAAAGGGGGAGCGCTGTGAGGCACTATATACAAGGGGAGGCGCTGTGTGGCACTATATACAAGGGGGAGCGCTGTGTGGCACTATATACAAGGGGGAGCGCTGTGTGGCACTATATACAAGGGGGAGCGCTGTGTGGCACTATATACAAGGGGGAGCGCTGTGTGGCACTATATACAAGGGGGAGCGCTGTGTGGCACTATATACAAGGGGGAGCGCTGTGTGGCACTATATGCAAGGGGGAGCGCTGTGTGGCACTATATACAAGGGGGAGCGCTGTGTGACACTATATACAAGGGGGAGCGCTGTGTGGCACTATATACAAGGGGGAGCGCTGTGTGGCACTATATACAAGGGGGAGCGCTGTGTGGCACTATATACAAGGGGGAGCGCTGTGAGGCACTATATACAAGGGGAGGCGCTGTGTGGCACTATATACAGGGGGAGCGCTGTGAGGCACTATATACAAGGGGAGGCGCTGTGTGGCACTATATACAAGGGGGAGAGCTGTGAGGCACTATATACAAGGGGGAGCGCTGTGAGGCACTATATACAAGGGGAGGCGCTGTGTGGCACTATATACAAGGGGGAGTGCTGTGTGGCACTATATACAAGGGGGAGCGCTGTGAGGCACTATATACAAGGGGAGGCGCTGTGTGGCACTATATACAAGGGGGAGCGCTGTGTGGCACTATATACAAGGGGGAGCGCTGTGTGGCACTATATACAAGGGGGAGCGCTGTGTGGCACTATATACAAGGGGGAGCGCTGTGTGGCACTATATACAAGGGGGAGCGCTGTGAGGCACTATATACAAGGGGAGGCGCTGTGTGGCACTATATACAGGGGGAGCGCTGTGAGGCACTATATACAAGGGGAGGCGCTGTGTGGCACTATATACAAGGGGGAGAGCTGTGAGGCACTATATACAAGGGGGAGCGCTGTGAGGCACTATATACAAGGGGAGGCGCTGTGTGGCACTATATACAAGGGGGAGTGCTGTGTGGCACTATATACAAGGGGGAGCGCTGTGAGGCACTATATACAAGGGGAGGCGCTGTGTGGCACTATATACAAGGGGGAGCGCTGTGTGGCACTATATACAAGGGGGAGCGCTGTGTGGCACTATATACAAGGGGGAGCGCTGTGTGGCAATATATACAAGGGGGAGCGCTGTGTGGCACTATATACAAGGGGGAGCGCTGTGTGGCACTATATACAAGGGGGAGCGCTGTGTGGCACTATATGCAAGGGGGAGCGCTGTGTGGCACTATATACAAGGGGGAGCGCTGTGTGACACTATATACAAGGGGAGGCGCTGTGTGGCACTATATACAAGGGGGAGCGCTGTGTGGCACTATATACAGGGGGGAGCGCTGTGAGGCACTATATACAAGGGGAGGCGCTGTGTGGCACTATATACAAGGGGGAGCGCTGTGTGGCACTATATACAAGGGGGAGCGCTGGGTGGCACTATATACAAGGGGGAGCGCTGTGTGGCACTATATACAAGGGGGAGCGCTGTGAGGCACTATATACAAGGGGGAGCGCTGTGAAGCACTATATACAAGGGGAGGCGCTGTGTGGCACTATATACAAGGGGGAGCGCTGTGAGGCACTATATACAAGGGGAGGCGCTGTGTGGCACTATATACAAGGGGGAGCGCTGTGTGGCACTATATACAGGGGGGAGCGAGGTGAGGCACTATATACAAGGGGAGGCGCTGTGTGGCACTATATACAAGGGGGAGCGCTGTGAGGCACTATATACAAGGGGGAGCGCTGTGAGGCACTATATACAAGGGGAGGCGCTGTGTGGCACTATATACAAGGGGGAGCGCTGTGTGGCACTATATACAAGGGGGAGCGCTGTGTGGCAATATATACAAGGGGGAGCGCTGTGTGGCACTATATACAAGGGGGAGCGCTGTGTGGCACTATATACAAGGGGGAGCGCTGTGTGGCACTATATGCAAGGGGGAGCGCTGTGTGGCACTATATACAAGGGGGAGCGCTGTGTGACACTATATACAAGGGGAGGCGCTGTGTGGCACTATATACAAGGGGGAGCGCTGTGTGGCACTATATACAGGGGGGAGCGCTGTGAGGCACTATATACAAGGGGAGGCGCTGTGTGGCACTATATACAAGGGGGAGCGCTGTGAGGCACTATATACAAGGGGGAGCGCTGTGAGGCACTATATACAAGGGGAGGCGCTGTGTGGCACTATATACAAGGGGGAGCGCTGTGTGGCACTATATACAAGGGGGAGCGCTGGGTGGCACTATATACAAGGGGGAGCGCTGTGTGGCACTATATACAAGGGGGAGCGCTGTGAGGCACTATATACAAGGGGGAGCGCTGTGAAGCACTATATACAAGGGGAGGCGCTGTGTGGCACTATATACAAGGGGGAGCGCTGTGAGGCACTATATACAAGGGGAGGCGCTGTGTGGCACTATATACAAGGGGGAGCGCTGTGTGGCACTATATACAGGGGGGAGCGAGGTGAGGCACTATATACAAGGGGAGGCGCTGTGTGGCACTATATACAAGGGGGAGCGCTGTGAGGCACTATATACAAGGGGGAGCGCTGTGAGGCACTATATACAAGGGGAGGCGCTGTGTGGCACTATATACAAGGGGGAGCGCTGTGTGGCACTATATACAAGGGGGAGCGCTGGGTGGCACTATATACAAGGGGGAGCGCTGTGTGGCACTATATACAAGGGGGAGCGCTGTGAGGCGCTATATACAAGGGGGAGCGCTGTGAAGCACTATATACAAGGGGAGGCGCTGTGTGGCACTATATACAAGGGGGAGTGCTGTGTGGCACTATATACAAGGGGAGGCGCTGTGTGGCACTATATTCAAGGGGAGGCGCTGTGTGGCACTATATACAGGGGGGAGCGCTGTGAGGCACTATATACAAGGGGAGGCGCTGTGTGGCACTATATACAAGGGGGAGGGCTGTGAGGCACTATATACAAGGGGGAGCGCTGTGAGGCACTATATACAAGGGGAGGCGCTGTGTGGCACTATATACAAGGGGAGTGCTGTGTGGCACTATATACAAGGGGAAGCACTGTGAGGCACTATATACAAGGGGAGGCGCTGTGTGGCACTATACAAGGGGGAGCGCTGTGTGGCACTATATACAAGGGGGAGTGCTGTGTGGCAATATATACGAGGGGGAGCGCTGTGTGGCACTATATACAAGGGGGAGCGCTGTGTGGCACTATATACAAGGGGGAGCGCTGTGTGGCACTATATGCAAGGGGGAGCGCTGTGTGGCACTATATACAAGGGGGAGCGCTGTGTGACACTATATACAAGGGGGAGCGCTGTGTGGCACTATATACAAGGGGGAGCGCTGTGTGGCACTATATACAAGGGGGAGCGCTGTGTGGCACTATATACAAGGGGGAGCGCTGTGTGGCACTATATACAAGGGGGAGCGCTGTGTGGCACTATATACAAGGGGGAGCGCTGTGAGGCACTATATACAAGGGGAGGCGCTGTGTGGCACTATATACAAGGGGGAGCGCTGTGTGGCACTATATACAAGGGGGAGCGCTGGGTGGCACTATATACAAGGGGGAGCGCTGTGTGGCACTATATACAAGGGGGAGCGCTGTGTGACACTATATACAAGGGGGAGCGCTGTGTGGCACTATATACAAGGGGGAGCACTGTGTGGCACTATATACAAGGGGGAGCGCTGTGAGGCACTATATACAAGGGGGGGCTGTGTAGTGCTATTCACAGTGGTATGTGTGTGGCGCTCTTTATAGGGGGGGCTTTTTGGTGCTATTTACAAAAGGGGGAGGGCTGTGTGGCGCTCTCTACAGGGGGCTGTATGGCACTATCTATAGGGGGCGGTGTGTAACGCTCTCTACGGGGGGATGTGTGATATATAGAGGCGTTATGGCGATATCTATGGGGGTGTGTAATATCTACAGGGGCTGTGTGTGGCACTATGTACAGGGGGCTGTGTGTATGTGTTGTTTTACAGTGTGTGGTATTATTATATTCAGGCGCGCAGTGTTTGGTGCTATTATATTTAGGCGTACAGTATGTGGCACCATGATAACTTTATTTTCGTTTATAGGTGTGGAAAAGTGAGGAGACGTCTGAGTGGCAAATTCTGCAGAAATGAGTCATGGCCGGGAGAAGTCGTCATTAGCTCTGGACCGGATGGAGAAGAAAAGAGGAAAAAAGCTACTAGAATCTGAGACGTCGTCACCTGTGAGTCACTAGATTTATAGAGAATCTGTCTCCTTTCCTGACATGTTTATTATAGGAAATCCTTGTGTTTCACAAAAAGTCTTTCTGCAGTCCAGGACTGATAGACAATTCCCCTTGTCAGGAGGATGTGTCCCTGCACAGTGTGATACTGTCAGTATGTGGGGACCCAGCCCTGTGACAAGGGAAATCGTAACATTGTTAATGCTTGCCCAAAAACGTAGTGTTAAAAATAGTTACGGCGCGGCGGTGAGGAAGGGGGGCCCAAGTTTGGGTAACAGCCCAGGGCCCATCGTCTACTTAATCCGCCACTGCATAGTCTTATTTCCCACCCAAAATTCCATTGCAAGTTCTACCATTGTCTTGGGGTCTTTCTTCCTCTCGGCCAGGAAATGGGGCAAAGCAAGAAAAATCATATGAACGTTACCCGCTACAGTCCCACTTCACCTGTCATTCTCTTCTATCCTCGAAAGCAAGGAAAGTTTTAATAAAGCTGAAGATCCAAATACAAACTTCACTAGTCAGCCATCAACCAAAAAGTTGGAATAGTCTACACTGGCCACATAGAAACATGGCATTTACCGATACTGTCCTGTGCTACATCCCGCTATGGGTATATTCTTCCAAAAAGTGGGGCAAAAACAAAAACATTCACACTATTGAAGATTTTATTTACTTCTCCCATTTTTTGCATTCCTATTTAGACCCTAAACACAGAAAAATCTAAAACAATCCGGTTTTGGCAATTAAAGAAGAATTATAGAGACTAGTAAGTTATAATATTTGAAGATGAATTTCCCAGTATTGTGATGAGTAGAGTTGAGATTGCCGGGTACGCAGTTAAAGGTGATGTAATAATGTTTTACACTTAAAAGTGAGGCGTCTATGGAACCAACATACTCACATTTACTGTATCCACACTGAAATTTCTATATGCCAGCTCTGCATTATTTGTGATGTTCCCTAAAATATTCAGAACCAGTGGCAATTCACTCGGCTGAAATCCAACAGTGGTGGTTGTGACGTAGCTCCAGAGAGACTGTACTACTCCAAGTCCTCCAGCATCCAGCAGATTCTACACAATAATGGACAAAAATAGAACGTTTATACTACTGCGCCTATGTAAAAACACATAACTAACATAAAACTGCCACCTTTATACAAGAATATAACTACTATAATACTGCTCCTATATACAAGAATATAACTACTATAATACTGCCCCCTATATACAGGAATATAACTAATATAATACTGCCCCTATATACAAGAATAACTACTATAATACTGCCCCTATATACAAGAATATAACTACTATAATACTGCCCCTATATACAAGAATATAACTACTATAATACTGCTCCTATATACAAGAATATAACTACTATAATACTGCCCCCTATATACAAGAATATAACTACTATAATACTGCCCCTATATACAAGAATATAACTACTATAATACTGCCCCCTATATACAAGACTATAACTACTATAATACTGCTCCTATATACAAGAATATAACTACTATAATACTGCTCCTATATACAAGAATATAACTACTATAATACTGCCTCCTATATACAAGAATATAACTACTATAATACTGCTCCTATATACAAGAATATAACTACTATAATACTGCCCCCTATATACAAGAATATAACTACTATAATACTGCTCCTATATACAAGAATATAACTACTATAATACTGCCCCTATATACAAGAATATAACTACTATAATACTGGCCCCTATATACAAGAATATAACTACTATAATACTGCCTCTATATACAAGAATATAACTACTATAATACTGCCCCTATATACAAGAATATAACTACTATAATACTGCTCCTATATACAAGAATATAACTACTATAATACTGCCCCCTATATACAAGAATATAACTACTATAATACTGCCCCTATATACAAGAATATAACTACTATAATACTGCCCCCTATATACAAGACTATAACTACTATAATACTGCTCCTATATACAAGAATATAACTACTATAATACTGCTCCTATATACAAGAATATAACTACTATAATACTGCCTCCTATATACAAGAATATAACTACTATAATACTGCTCCTATATACAAGAATATAACTACTATAATACTGCCCCCTATATACAAGAATATAACTACTATAATACTGCTCCTATATACAAGAATATAACTACTATAATACTGCCCCTATATACAAGAATATAACTACTATAATACTGCCCCTATATACAAGAATATAACTACTATAATACTGCCCCTATATACAAGAATATAACTACTATAATACTGCTCCTATATACAAGAATATAACTACTATAATACTGCCTCTATATACAAGAATATAACTACTATAATACTGCCCCTATATACAAGAATATAACTACTATAATACTGCCCCTATATACAAGAATATAACTACTATAATACTGCTCTATATACAAGAATATAACTACTATAATACTGCCCTCTATATACAAGAATATAACTACTATAATACTGCCCCTATATACAAGAATATAACTACTATAATACTGCTCCTATATACAAGAATACAACTACTATAATACTCCCCCTATATACAAGAATATAACTACTATAATACTGGCCCCTATATACAAGAATTTAACTACTGTAATACTGCCCCTATATACAAGAATATAACTACTATAATACTGCCCCCTATATACAAGAATATAACTACTATAATACTGTCCCTATATACAAGAATCTAACTACTATAATACTGCCCCTATATACAAGAATATAACTATTATAATACTGCCCCTATATACAAGAATATAACTACTATAATACCGCCTCCTATATACAAGAATATAACTACTATAATACTGCCCCTATATACAAGAATATAACTACTATAATACTGCCTCCTATATACAAGAATATAACTACTATAATACTGTCTCCTATATACAAGAATATAACTATTATAATACTGCCCCTATATACAAGAATATAACTACTATAATACCGCCTCCTATATACAAGAATATAACTACTATAATACTGCCCCTATATACAAGAATATAACTACTATAATACTGCCTCCTATATACAAGAATATAACTACTATAATACTGTCTCCTATATACAAGAATATAACTACTATAAGGGCATGACCACACGTGGCGGATTTCCTCCGCAACTGTCCGCATCAATGCCGCACAGAATCTGCGTTGCAGATTCTGCTGCGGATCTGCACAAAATGTGCAGAAAATTGATGCGGACTAGCTGCTGCGGACTGCGGGAAAAGTGCTTCCCTTCTCCCTATCAGTGCAGGATAGAGAGAAGGGACAGCACTTTCCCTAGGGAAAGTAAAAGAATTTCATACTTACCGGCCGTTGTCTTGGTGACGCGTCCCTCTTTCGGCATCCAGCCCGACCTCCCTGGATGACGCACCAGTCCATGTGACCGCTGCAGCCTGTGCTTGGCCTGTGATTGGCTGCAGCCGTCACTTAGACTGAAACGTCATCCTGGGAGGCCGGGCTGGAGACAGACGCAGGGAGTTCTCGGTAAGTATGAACTTATATGTTTTTTACAGATACATGTATATTGAGATCGGTAGTCACTGTCCCGGGTGCAGAAACAGTTACTGCCGATCGCTTAACTCTTTCAGCACCCTGGACAGTGACTATTTACAGACGTCTCCTAGCAACGCTCCCGTCATTACGGGAGCCCCATTGACTTCTTCAGTCTGGCTGTAGACCTAGAAATACATAGGTCCAGCCAGAATGAAGAAATGTCATGGTAGTAAAAACAATACGCTCCGCAGCACACATAAGATCTGCGGACTTCATTGCGGAATTTTGACACTCCATTGAAGTCAATGGAGAAATTCCGCCATGAGTCCGCCACTGCTCCGCAACAGACAGAGCATGCTGCGGACACCAAATTCCGCTCCGCAGCCTATGCTCCGCAGCGGAATTTTACGCCTCGTCTAAACGAACACTGCTAAATTAAAGTGTAAGTCAATGGACAAACGGCTCCGCTGCGGATTAACGCTGCGGAGTGTCCGCAGCGGAATTTAAGTGAAATTCCGCCACGTGTGAACCCAGCCTAATACCGCCTCCTATATACAAGAATATAACTACTATAATACTGCCCCTATATACAAGAATATAACTACTATAATACTGCCCCTATATACAAGAATATAACTACTATAATACTGCCCCTATATACAAGAATATAACTACTATAATACTGCCCCCTATATACAAGAATATAACTACTATAATACTGCCCCTATATACAAGAATATAACTACCATAATACTGCCCCTATATACAAGAATATAACTACTATAATACCGCCTCCTATATACAAGAATATAACTACTATAATACTGCTCCTATATACAAGAATATAACTACTATAATACTGCCCCCTATATACAAGATTATAACTACTATAATACTGCTCCTATATACAAGAATATAACTACTGTAATACTGCCCCTATATACAAGAATATAACTACTATAATACTGCCTCCTATATACAAGAATATAACTACTATAATACTGCCCCTATATACAAGAATATAACTACTATAATACTACTCCTATATACAAGAATATAACTACTATAATACTGCCCCTATAAACAAGAATATAACTACTATAATACTGCCCCTATATACAAGAATATAACTACTATAATACTGCCCCCTATATACAAGAATATAACTACTATAATACTGCTCCCTATATACAAGAATATAACTACTATAATACTGCTCCTATATACAAGAATATAACTACTATAATACTGCCCCCTATATACAAGATTATAACTACTATAATACTGCTCCTATATACAAGAATATAACTACTGTAATACTGCCCCTATATACAAGAATATAACTACTATAATACTGGCCCCTATATACAAGAATATAACTACTATAATACTGCCTCCTATATACAAGAATATAACTACTATAATACTGCTCCTATATACAAGAATATATCTACTATAATACTGCTCCTATATACAAGAATATAACTACTATAATACTGCCCCTATATACAAGAATAGAACTACTATAATACTGCCCCTATATACAAGAATATAACTACTATAATACTGCTCCCTATATACAAGAATATAACTACTATAATACTGCCTCCTATATACAAGAATATAACTACTATAATACTGCCCCTATATACAAGAATATAACTACTATAATACTGCTCCTATATACAAGAATATATCTACTATAATACTGCTCCTATATACAAGAATATAACTACTATAATACTGCCCCTATATACAAGAATAGAACTACTATAATACTGCCCCTATATACAAGAATATAACTACTATAATACTGCCCCCTATATACAAGAATATAACTACTATAATACTCCCCCTATATACAAGAATATAACTACTATAATACTACTCCTATATACAAGAATATAACTACTATAATACAGCCTAGTATATACAATAATATAACCACTATAATACTGCTCCCTATATACAAGAATATAACTACTATAATACTGCCGCTATATATATAAATATAACTACTATAATACTGCTCCCTATATACAAGAATATAACTACTATAATACTCCCCCTATATACAAGAATATAACTACTATAATACTGGCCCCTATATACAAGAATATAACTACTATAATACTGCCTCTATATACAAGAATATAACTACTATAATACTGCCCCTATATACAAGAATATAACTACTATAATACTGCCCCTATATACAAGAATATAACTACTATAATACTGCTCTATATACAAGAATATAACTACTATAATACTGCCCTCTATATACAAGAATATAACTACTATAATACTGCCCCTATATACAAGAATATAACTACTATAATACTGCTCCTATATACAAGAATATAACTACTATAATACTCCCCCTATATACAAGAATATAACTACTATAATACTGGCCCCTATATACAAGAATATAACTACTGTAATACTGCCCCTATATACAAGAATATAACTACTATAATACTGCCCCCTATATACAAGAATATAACTACTATAATACTGTCCCTATATACAAGAATCTAACTACTATAATACTGCCCCTATATACAAGAATATAACTACTATAATACTGCCTCCTATATACAAGAATATAACTACTATAATACTGTCTCCTATATACAAGAATATAACTACTATAATACTGCCTCCTATATACAAGAATATAACTACTATAATACTGCCCCTATATACAAGAATATAACTACCATAATACTGCCCCTATATACAAGAATATAACTACTATAATACCGCCTCCTATATACAAGAATATAACTACTATAATACTGCCCCTATATACAAGAATATAACTACTATAATACTGCCCCTATATACAAGAATATAACTACTATAATACTGCCCCTATATACAAGAATATAACTACTATAATACTGCCCCCTATATACAAGAATATAACTACTATAATACTGCCCCTATATACAAGAATATAACTACCATAATACTGCCCCTATATACAAGAATATAACTACTATAATACCGCCTCCTATATACAAGAATATAACTACTATAATACTGCTCCTATATACAAGAATATAACTACTATAATACTGCCCCCTATATACAAGAATATAACTACTATAATACTGCCCCTATATACAAGAATATAACTACTATAATACTGCCCCCTATATACAAGACTATAACTACTATAATACTGCTCCTATATACAAGAATATAACTACTATAATACTGCTCCTATATACAAGAATATAACTACTATAATACTGCCTCCTATATACAAGAATATAACTACTATAATACTGCTCCTATATACAAGAATATAACTACTATAATACTGCCCCCTATATACAAGAATATAACTACTATAATACTCCCCCTATATACAAGAATATAACTACTATAATACTGGCCCCTATATACAATAATATAACTACTATAATACTGCCTCTATATACAAGAATATAACTACTATAATACTGCCCCTATATACAAGAATATAACTACTATAATACTGCCCCTATATACAAGAATATAACTACTATAATACTGCTCTATATACAAGAATATAACTACTATAATACTGCCCTCTATATACAAGAATATAACTTCTATAATACTGCCCCTATATACAAGAATATAACTACTATAATACTGCTCCTATATACAAGAATATAACTACTATAATACTCCCCCTATATACAAGAATATAACTACTATAATACTGGCCCCTATATACAAGAATATAACTACTGTAATACTGCCCCTATATACAAGAATATAACTACTATAATACTGCCCCCTATATACAAGAATATAACTACTATAATACTGTCCCTATATACAAGAATCTAACTACTATAATACTGCCCCTATATACAAGAATATAACTACTATAATACTGTCTCCTATATACAAGAATATAACTACTATAATACTGCCTCCTATATACAAGAATATAACTACTATAATACTGCCCCCTATATACAAGATTATAACTACTATAATACTGCTCCTATATACAAGAATATAACTACTGTAATACTGCCCCTATATACAAGAATATAACTACTATAATACTGGCCCCTATATACAAGAATATAACTACTATAATACTCCCCCTATATACAAGAATATAACTACTATAATACTACTCCTATATACAAGAATATAACTACTATAATACTGCTCCTTATATACAAGAATATAACTACTATAATACTGCTCCTATATACAAGAATATAACTCCTATAATACTGCTCCTATATACAAGAATATAACTACTATAATACTGCTCCTATATACAAGAATATAACTACTAGAATACTGCCCCCTATATACAAGAATATATCTACTATAATACTGCTCCCTATATACAAGAATATAACTACTATAATACTGCCTCTATATACAAGAATATAACCACTATAATACTGCTCCATATATACAAGAATATAACTACTATAATACTGCCGCTATATACATAAATATAACTACTATAATACTGCTCCCTATATACAAGAATATAACTACTATAATACTCCCCCTATATACAAGAATATAACTACTATAATACTGGCCCCTATATACAAGAATATAACTACTATAATACTGCCTCTATATACAAGAATATAACTACTATAATACTGCCCCTATATACAAGAATATAACTACTATAATACTGCCCCTATATACAAGAATATAACTACTATAATACTGCTCTATATACAAGAATATAACTACTATAATACTGCCCTCTATATACAAGAATATAACTACTATAATACTGCCCCTATATATAAGAATATAACTACTATAAGGGCATGACCACACATGGCGGAATTCCTCCGCAACTGTCCGCATCAATGCCGCACCTAATCCGGGTTGCGGATTACGGCTGCGGATCTGCACAAAATGTGCAGAAAATTGATGCGGACTAGCTGCTGCGGACTGCGGGAAAAGTGCTTCCCTTCTCCCTATCAGTGCAGGATAGAGAGAAGGGACAGCACTTTCCCTAGTGAAAGTAAAAGAAATTCATACTTACCGCCCGTTGTCTTTATGACGCGTCCCTCCTTCGGCATCCAGCCCGACCTCCCTGGATGACGCGCCAGTCCATGTGACCGCTGCAGCCTGTGCTTGGCCTGTGATTGGCTGCAGCCGTCACTTACACTGAAACGTCATCCTGGGAGGCCGGACTGGAGACAGAAACAGGGAGTTCTCGGTAAGTACGAACTTCATTTTTTTTTACAGATACATGTATATTGGGATCGGTAGTCACTGTCCCGGGTGCAGAAACAGTTACTGCCGATCGCTTAACTCTTTCAGCACCCTGGACAGTGACTATTTACTGACGTCTCCTAGCAACGCTCCCGTCATTACGGGAGCCCCATTGACTTCCTCAGTCTGGCTGTAGACCTAGAAATACATAGGTCCAGCCAGAATGAAGAAATGTCAAGTAAAAAAAGCAAGACGCATCCGCAGCACACATGACATGTGCATGACAGCTGCGGACTTCATTGCGGAACTTTGAATCTCCATTGAAGTCAATGGAGAAATTCCGCCATGAGTCCGCCACTGCTCCGCAACAGACAGAGCATGCTGCGGACACCAAATTCCGCTCCGCAGCCTATGCTCCGCAGCGGAATTGTACGCATCGTGTAAACGAACACTGCTAAATTAAAGTGAAAGTCAATGTAGAAACGGCTCCGCTGCGGATTAACGCTGCGGAGTGTCCGCAGCGGAATTTAAGTGCAATTCCGCCATGTGTGAACCCGCCCTAATACTGCTCCTATATACAAGAATATAACTACTATAATACTGCCCCTATATACAAGAATATAACTACTATAATACTGCTCCTATATACAAGAATATAACTACTATAATACTCCCCCTATATACAAGAATATAACTACTATAATACTGGCCCCTATATACAAGAATATAACTACTGTAATACTGCCCCTATATACAAGAATATAACTACTATAATACTGCCCCTATATACAAGAATATAACTACTATAATACTGCCCCTATATACAAGAATATAACTACTATAATACTGCCCCTATATACAAGAATATAACTACTATAATACTACTCCTATATACAAGAATATAACTACTATAAGGCTGGGTTCACACGTGGCGGAATTTCACTTAAATTCCGCTGCGGACACTCCGCAGCGTTAATCCGCAGCGGTGCCGTTTGTCCATTGACTTACACTTTAATTTAGCAGTGTTCGTTTAGACGATGCGTACAATTCCGCTGCGGAGCATAGGCTGCGGAGCGGAATTTGGTGTCCGCAGCATGCTCTGTCTGTTGCGGAGCAGTGGCGGACTCATGGCGGAATTTCTCCATTGACTTCAATGGAGAGTCAAAATTCCGCAATGAAGTCCGCAGATCTTATGTGTGCTGCGGAGCGTATTGGTTTTACTACCATGACATTTCTTCATTCTGGCTGGACCTATGTATTTCTAGGTCTACAGCCAGACTGAGGAAGTCAATGGGGCTCCCGTAATGACGGGAGCGTTGCTAGGAGACGTCTGTAAATAGTCACTGTCCAGGGTGCTGAAAGAGTTAAGCGATCGGCAGTAACTGTTTCTGCACCCGGGACAGTGACTACCGATCTCAATATACATGTATCTGTTAAAAAAAATATAAGTTCATACTTACCGAGAACTCCCTGCGTTTGTCTCCAGTCCGGCCTCCCAGGATGACGTTTCAGTCTAAGTGACGGCTGCAGCCAATCACAGGCCAAGCACAGGCTGCAGCGGTCACATGGACTGGCGCGTCATCCAGGGAGGTCGGGCTGGATGCCGAAAGAGGGACGCGTCACCAAGACAACGGCCGGTAAGTATGAAAATCGTTTACTTTCACTAGGGAAAGTGCTGTCCCTTCTCTCTATCCTGCACTGATAGGGAGAAGGGAAGCACTTTTCCCGCAGTCCGCAGCAGCTAGTCCGCATCAATGTACTGCACATTTTGTGCAGATCCGCAGCAGAATCTGCAACGCAGATTCTGTGCGGCATTGATGCGGACAGTTGCGGAGGAATTCCGCCACGTCTGGCCGTGCCCTAATACAGCCTCCTATATACAATAATATAACCACTATAATACTGCTCCCTATATACAAGAATATAACTACTATAATACTGCCGCTATATACATAAATATAACTACTATAATACTGCTCCCTATATACAAGAATATAACTACTATAATACTGCCCCTATATACAAGAATATAACTACTATAATACTGTCCCTATATACAAGAATATAACTACTATAATACTGCCCTATATACAAGAATATAACTACTATAATACTGCCTCCTATATACAAGAATATAACTAATATAATACTGCCCCCTATATACAGGAATATAACTACTATAATACTGCCCCTATATACAAGAATATAACTACTATAATACTGCCCCTTATATACAAGAATATAACTACTATAATACTGCCTCCTATATACAAGAATATAACTACTATAATACTGCCTCTATATAGAAGAATATAACTACTATAATACTGCTCCTATATACAAGAATATATCTACTATAATACTGTCCCCTATGTACAAGAATATAACTACTATAATACTGCTGCTATATACAAGAATATAACTACTATAATACTGCCCCCACATACAAGAATATAACTACTATAATACTGCCCCCTATATACAAGAATATAACTACTATAATACTGCTCCTATGTACAAGAATATAACTACTATAATACTGCCCCCTATATACAAGAATATAACTACTATAATACTGCTCCTATATACAAGAATATAACTACTATAATACTGCTCCTATGTACAAGAATATAACTACTATAATACTGTCCCTATATACAAGGATATAACTACTATAATACTGCCCCTATATACAAGAATATAACTACTATAATACTGCCCCCTATATACAAGAATATAACTACTATAATACTGCCTCCTATATACAAGAATATAACTACTATAATACTGCCCCCTATATACAAGAATATAACTACTATAATACTGCTCCCTATATACAAGAATATAACTACTATAATACTGCTCCTATATACAAGAATATAACTACTATAATACTGCCCCCTATATACAAGATTATAACTACTATAATACTGCTCCTATATACAAGAATATAACTACTGTAATACTGCCCCTATATACAAGAATATAACTACTATAATACTGGCCCCTATATACAAGAATATAACTACTATAATACTCCCCCTATATACAAGAATATAACTACTATAATACTACTCCTATATACAAGAATATAACTACTATAATACAGCCTCCTATATACAATAATATAACCACTATAATACTGCTCCCTATATACAAGAATATAACTACTATAATACTGCCGCTATATACATAAATATAACTACTATAATACTGCTCCCTATATACAAGAATATAACTACTATAATACTGCCCCTATATACAAGAATATAACTACTATAATACTGTCCCTATATACAAGAATATAACTACTATAATACTGCCCTATATACAAGAATATAACTACTATAATACTGTCCCTATATACAAGAATGTAACTACTATAATACTGCCCCTATATACAAGAATATAACTACTATAATACTGCTCCCTATATACAAGAATATAACTGCTATAATACTGCCCCTATATACAAGAATATAACTACTATAATACTGCCTCCTATATACAAGAATATAACTACTATAATACTGCCTCCTATATACAAGAATATAACTAATATAATACTGCCCCTATATACAAGAATGTAACTACTATAATACTGCCCCTATATACAAGAATATAACTACTATAATACTGCTCCCTATATACAAGAATATAACTGCTATAATACTGACCCTATATACAAGAATATAACTACTATAATACTGCCTCCTATATACAAGAATATAACTACTATAATACTGCCTCCTATATACAGGAATATAACTACTATAATACTGCCCCTATATACAAGAATATAACTACTATAATACTGCCCCTATATACAAGAATATAACTACTATAATACTGCCTCCTATATACAAGAATATAACTACTATAATACTGCCTCTATATAGAAGAATATAACTACTATAATACTGCTCCTATATACAAGAATATATCTACTATAATACTGTCCCCTATGTACAAGAATATAACTACTATAATACTGCCCCCTATATACAAGAATATAACTACTATAATACTGCCCCTATATACAAGAATATAACTACTATAATACTGCCCCCACATACAAGAATATAACTACTATAATACTGCCCCCTATATACAAGAATATAACTACTATAATACTGCCCCCTATATACAAGAATATAACTACTATAATACTGCCCCTATATACAAGAATATAACTACTATAATACTGCCCCTATATTCAAGAATATAACTACTATAATACTGCCCCTATATACAAGAATATAACTACTATAATACTGCTCCTATATACAAGAATATAACTACTATAATACTGCCCCCACATACAAGAATATAACTACTATAATACTGCCCCCTATATACAAGAATATAACTACTATAATACTGCCCCCTATATACAAGAATATAACTACTATAATACTGCCCCTATATACAAGAGTATAACTACTATAATACTGCCCCTATATTCAAGAATATAACTACTATAATACTGCTCCTATATACAAGAATATAACTACTATAATACTGCCCCCTATATACAAGAATATAACTACTATAATACTGCCCCTATATACAAGAATATAACTACTATAATACTGCTCCTATATACAAGAATATAACTACTATAATACTGCTCCTATATACAAGAATATAACTACTATAGTACTGCTCCTATATACAAGAATATAACTACTATAATACTGCTCCTATATACAAGAATATAACTACTATAATACTGCCCCTATATACAAGAATATTAACTACTATAATACTGCTACTATATACAAGAATATAACTACTATAATACTGCCCCCTATATACAAGAATATAACTACTATAATACTGCCCCTATATACAAGAATATAACTACTATAATACTGCTCCTATATACAAGAATATAACTACTATAATACTGCTCCTATATACAAGAATATGACTACTATAATACTGCCCCTATATACAAGAATATAACTACTATAATACTGCCTCTATATACAAGAATATAACTACTATAATACTGCTCCCTATATACAAGAATATAACTACTATAATACTGCCCCTATATACAAGAATATAACTACTATAATACTGCCCCCTATATACAAGAATATAACTACTATAATACTGCCCCTATATACAAGAATATAACTACTATAATACTGCCCCTATATACAAGAATATAACTACTATAATACTGCCCCTATATACAAGAATATAACTACTATAATACTGCAAGCTATATACAAGAATATAACTACTATAATACTGCCCCCTATATACAAGAATATAACTACTATAATACTGCTCCCTATATACAAGAATAAAACTACTATAATACTGCCCTCTATGTACAAGAATATAACTACTATAATACTGCCCCCTATATACAAGAATATAACTACTATAATACTGCCTCCTATATACAAGAATATAACTACTATAATACTGCTCCTATATACAAGAATATAACTACTATAATACTGCCCCTATATACAAGAATATAACTACTATAATTCTGTGCCCTGTAGAAAGGTATATGGATCTAAATGGGTAGAATTTTTATAATTGGCTGGACACAATACTCGAGAATAATTACACGACTACCCTTCGCATGGTTACAGCATTAGTACGTACCTGAGATGCTTGTGCTGCCCACAGCTGCAGATTGTTCTTGTTTACTGCGGTTGTGTCAGTTCCTGGTGTAGAATGTAAGCAGATCGGTATATAATATGTGAGTTTATGGAAAATAGAAAGTACATCAATACTTATCATAAGCTGAGGATGACAGGAAGGACATTAGATCATAGAAAATCCTGTGCAACAAAACAAAAGATTGTTGAACTATCACTGATGACCACTAGATGGTAGGGTGGAGGCTTTTTTCCGTCGAGTGTGCTTTGTGCACTATTCTAGAGTAGGATGGCATTTACCGGAATTGTCTGTATTATAACAATAAACTAAGTATTACGACAGAGTCTTTGGTTATTTTAAGATCTCATAAACATATGACAAAGTTCTGGTCGGTTTGTACTCCCTAGTAAATGGACCTCATGTTTTCTTGGTGCCATCCATCTGAGTTTGGTAGCTGCCTAGATACGAGCTCCACCACCGGAGGTGACCATGTTGGATCTGCTGACCGTGTGATCACCATCTAGACTACAGAAGTGCATGCTGCATGTAATGTTGATGCCTCCTTTAACTTTGGGAGGAAAAAATGGCGGCCGGTCCTGGCACCCCTGTACTAAGATTATACTTAAAATCACAATAACCTTCACAAGCTTTGCCCTTAGCTATAAAAATGATGATGGGCACCTCTACGTTTATTTACAAATAGTAATAAATTAAAGCTTCTGCACGGTCTGTCTCTATGGTACAAATGCCTTGCTTCGAGGGGGTTGACACATCTAGACCACCCGTTCTCAAAATGAATTAATTGGTTGCCGCTGGTTCAGCTTCTGTAGTCCACAGTTTTCATTGTCACGATCGGTGGGTATATGGACCCACTAGGCTGCACCGCCATAGCGGAGTAGGAGGTGGCCAAACAACAGTCTATACAAAGTCCTAGTACAAGAGTACCAGTGATAGTCCAGACAGTATCAGCGGCTAAGGCACAGATAAAGCTAGAATGTATATGACGCCACATGTGACAGTTGCCACAACACGACTCCAACACTCAGGAACAAACACAGCTAGGGATACAGGTATACAGGTAGCAGGGCACGGGAACAACGGGAACAGGATAACAGTAAGTGACTTTGCTAAGACTAACATGTGAATACACAACAACGCTCAGGCAAGGAGTGAAAGGGCAGAGCCCTTTTTGTAGTCCAGGGTGATCATGGACTTATTAGTAATATTATACATGTGCGCGCGCAGGCCCTTTAAAGCCAGGCACGAGCATGCGCGCACCCTACGGGACACAGCAGAGCGGAGCGGAAGTGAGTGCTGGTGTCTCCTAGGAAGGACATGCCGACAAGCACTCATAGGTCCATGGCCGCGGCCGCCGGGGGGTGAATCAAAGCGACGGTCCGCGGCCGTGGACCCTACAGTATCTCCCCTCTTACATTCCCTCTTCTCAGGAACAGAGCAAAAGAGGAATTTTTAATGAAGGCAGGGGCATTGAAGTTGTCTTCTGGCTCCCAGGACCTCCCCTCTGGACCAAACCCCTTCCAGTTTACGAAATAAAAAGTCCTTCCTCCTACTCTCTTGTAGTCCAGGATCTCCTTCATTTCGAACACATCGGAAGAACCGCTGCGAGCAACTGCAGGGCTAGGAGTTTTACTGTAGCGGCTCATACCACAGGCCTCAAGAGGGACACCTGGAAGGAGTTGTCGATTTTGAGAGTAGGAGGCAGCTGAAGTTTATAAGAGATAGGGTTACTTTGTTGCAGGATCTCAAAAGGACTGAGGAACCTGGGGGCTAATTTGTACGAAGGAACCTTTAAACAGATATTCCTGGAGGACAGCCAGACTTTGATACCTGGAAAAAACTGAGGCAGCTCTCTTCTTCTTGCATCCGCATTTTGCTTCATGCGATCGACTGCCAGCAGAATAGAGGACCGGGTCTGCTCCCAGATTTGTAGAAAGTCCCCAAATGCAGAGTCAGCTGCGGGTTCCTTGGATGTAGTCAAAACAGGAAGAGGGATTTGGGGTTGTTGGCCGTACACAATGAAGAACGGTGTAGAAGCAGTGGACTCTCTTGTGTGGAAACAAGAGGGGGAGACGAAACCTCCAGCTCACCTTAGGTGTGTAGACTTTGCACTTCGAATGCCGCACGGATCCTCGCGTCGGCGCGCGATGTGCTGAGTGGAAGACAAGGACGATGTGGATCCAGCGGAGCTGTGAATAAAACGGAACTTGTTCCAAGTTTAATGAGCGATTTTCTTAAAAAATTCAGGAGCAATCTGAACGATGTCCTGGGGTGCTTAGGAGAGATGTGAGGAAATTTTGAAGGAGCCTACGCGTTTCAAACGCTTCCTGCGTTCTTAATCATGGCTGGATTAAACTGACTGGCTTGTCTCGTGTATTTATCTGTATCTGCATTTGTATTTAATTGCGTTCCAGGTGCTTGCAATCTCCTGGAGCGCAAACCGGAAGTCTAATTTACTATGCGTTCCTCATGTGTCGGGACATGGTTGATTTTATAGAAATGCATTAATTATTAAACTGTAGGTACAAAGTTTTAATTAAATGTATAAGAGTACAGTCTATTTCTTATAAATGTGTGAGGAAGAATAAGTTTATAGGAGTTGGAATAGCGCTGAGCTACGTGACTCCTCAAATCTGTCATGGAATGCGTGTCGTTTCCGGTCTGAAGTGAGTTGTTGTTATATTTGCGTTTCAGTATCATCTGTGTTTCATGGAACGCAAACCGGAAGTAGCTCTGCTAAGTTACATCGTGAAGGGGGATCCCGAGTTCTGCATAGATTCTTTGTAAGTATGTATTTTTTATATTGTATTATAAACGGTATAACAGAAATATCAATGCAATGAGGAGATCGAAGGACATGTTGTGTGTAAGTTTAAACCGGTATTAGTTGAATTGCGATATAATATTTAGAACAGATAATAACGTTTGTCAAAATTACCGAGACAGAAGTTGACAATAGTAAACACGGTTGTTGTTTATATATTTAGTTGTTTATTTATATACTTTTTTGTGTTTATAATTATTATGTCTGTTGTTTTATTTGCTCATTCAAGTAATTGATGTATTGTCGTGGAGGTCAGTTATAGTTGTTAGATTGCGCCAACTAGGAGTAGGAGGTGAAAAGCAATGTGATGGGAATGGGGTATAGGTATGATGAGGGGGTGGGCTAAAAGCTTATACCTGTGCTAGGTATATATCTATAAACAAATTATATTAATTACAAAAAGAAAAATAATAAATATTTTATTCAACATGTAGTTTTTAAAATATGGGATGGTAGATGTGGAGATCATAATGTTGAAGGTGGTTTTCATTTTATTTTATTTTCACTATTTCTGTTGTTTAATTACTATTTGCTCAGTAACCTTGTTATAAATTTTGAAAGTGGTACCTGTTGTCTATTGAGGGCCTTATGGAGAATTCAGGACCATATCCTTGATGAGATAATGTTACTTAAGAATTATACAGGCTGGTCATTTGTGTAAGGCTAAAGATATATTTGGGGTGAATAATATTCAATTATTCATGAGAGTTACTGGACGGACTAGATTCTATCAGTAACATTCATCTTGTTGTTCCCTTTCAACAGTAGGTTCAATAATGGAACATAAGTTCCTTTTTTAAATTCAGGCCATTAGGTACTCGGGTGTCTAATCTGTAAATCCAGAAGGCCTCTCTTTGGTGAATTTTATGTTGCCAGTCGCCACCTCTCTTGGGAGAATGTACTTTTTCTATAGCGTAACATATTAGCGATTTTATTGTTCTATTGTGTTGTGTTATAAAGTGTCTGGCTGCATTGGATATGTTACAGATGTTTGGATTCCTTATGTAACTTAAATGTTCCAGAATTCGCGTTTTTAATTTTCTGCTGGTACATCCTACGTATTTCAGACTGCATATGGTACATTCGATTATATATACTACCGAGATGGTATTGCAATTAATATAGTTTTGAATCTTGAAGGTTTCAGAATTATTTGAGTTGGAGAAGGATTTGGTGGTGTGAACAGTGGTACATGTTTTACACGGGTGTTGACCGCATTTGAAGAAACCTTTGCTTTCTAGCCAGGTGGATTTGGTTTCCTCTGAACTGAAAAGAGAAGGGGACAGTGTGTTTCCCAATGTGGGCGCTTTCCGAGCCACTATCTTGCAGCCTCCTTGTAGAATGGTCCTCAATCCATCATCCTCCATCAAAATGGGTAAGTACTTATTTATTATTTGTTTGATTTGTGTGAACTGGTTACTTTGTTGTAGTACTAGTACAGGTGTTTTAGGGTCTAGTTTCTTGTTTTTAGTTGACTGTTTGAGTAGATTGACTCTGGAAGTTTTTGTGGTAATGTCACTTGCGCGGTTCAGTGACCAGTTGGGGTATCCTCTATTTTTTAGTCTTGAGTGTATCTGTTGTTGTTCCACCATGTATTGTGCTTCTGAGCTGCAGTTTCTCTTTGCTCTGTACATTTCACCTATGGGGATGGCCATGATGGTTTTCTTTGAATGATTACTTCTGGCATGAAGTATTGTATTGGCTGTGGTAGGTTTCCTGTAGGTTTTCGTTTCTATGATAGATCCTATCTTTCCCTCTAGGACTAGATCTAGAAATGTTATTGTTGTTTTGTCGTGATTAGAGGTGAATTGTAGGTTGTACGGATTGCAGTTCAAAAATTCTACAAAATTGGGGATACTTGACGTTTCACCCCTCCAGATGAAAAGGAGGTCGTCAATATATCTGCCAAACCAGGCAATGTTATCTCCAAATGGGTTGTTTAATGAAAAAATGTACTGTTCCTCCCACCAGGCCATGGTCAGGTTAGCTATTGACGGGGAGAATTTTGCTCCCATTGACACCCCCCTTAGTTGTAGATAAAAATCTTTGTCAAATTGGAAGAAATTGTGTGTCATCAGGAACATTAAAATGTCCAGTATGTATATTTGGAAATTTTTAGTGAAAGTACTATGTATGGCTAGATGGTGTGTTAGTGCAGCATAGGCAGTCTGGTGGGGGATACTTGTATATAGAGCAACGACATCACAGGTCAGCCACACATCGTCTTCGTTCCACACTCTGTTTTGAAAATGTATTAGGACATCTTTAGTATCTTTTATGAACCCAGGTGTTCGTTGGGCTAATGGTTGGAGTAATGTGTCCAACCACTCCGATAATCTTTCCAATATGGAACCTATGCCCGAAACGATAGGTCGCATTGGTGGAGGAAACTGATTTTTATGGGTTTTCGGTAGAGCGTGAAAGATGGGTGTGATTGGTTGTTCCACAAAAATGTAGTCTGCTTGTTTTTGGTTGATGAAGCCTTTTGTGACACCCTCTTAGTAAATCTAAGATGGAATTTTTGTAGTCTGTTCTATTCATAACAGTTATTCCTCCTCCCTTGTCAGACATTTTTATGATTATTTCTTTATTATTTTTAAGTGATTTAACTGCGTTTTTTAGGCGTAGGGGAAGGTTAAATTCAGTTTTGGTTTCCTTGAGTTCGTTGGATAGTTTTTGAAGTTCTTTTTCCACCGTAGATTGGAACCACTCCATGGACTCTGTCCTTGATTGTTTGGGGTAATATTTTGGATTTGAAGTGTGGAAATCAATACTGTTGTTAGTAAGTGTGTCCAAGTCTTCCGTGCGTAAGCTGTCTAGGCAAACAATGGTTTGGAGTTCTTGAAATGAAAATTCCTTTGCTGTTTGGGGAAGCTCTTGATATGACTGTTCAGTATGTTCCGTAGATGAATGAATTATTGGAAAAATTGAGGGTGTGTTCTCTTCTTCCTGGATCTCAGATTCATGTGTGAGAAAATGCCTCTTGATTGTTAGGTTCCGAATAAATTTGTTAATATCAAGAAGGGTGTTGAAAGGGTCAAAATTATTATTAGGAGCAAAATTCATTCCCATTGAGAGCACTTCGATTTGTGGTAATGTAAGAGTACAGGATGACAGGTTTGTGACATTCATATCTAGGACTGGTATTTGCGAGATCGGAGGTGACGGCTTTGGACCTGATCCTGTCGGTCTATGTTTCTTGCCGCCCCTCCTTCTTCGTTTTTTGATGGATGTTGGTTAATGTCTTGTCTATAATTGTATTTTGTTCGGGTTCTGATTGAATCATCCTCTGATAGTCCTTCATTTGAATCTGGCTCAGTGGAGCTGAAGCTGACTCTATGGGATATGTCTCTTTGTCTTCTGTACTGGCTCCGCTGTTTGAGAATGGGTTTGGGTCTGGATCTACTTCTGTCTTTGTTGTGCCAATTGTAGACTTCATTGGAGCTATAGTCTCGTGTATCTCTTTGAAACTTTGTTTTTTTAGTTTCGGCTATTGCTCTGTCTAGCTTGTCTATATATTGAGAAGTGCGGATCTCGAGAAGTGCAAAATCTGGTGAGTTTGAGAAGCCATCTAGTTTACCCTCTGTTTCGGATATTTTGATTTCTAGTTCTGTTAATTTGATTTTTTCTTGATCAGTTATTAACTTCATAAGCTTGATTGAGCATTCTGACAGAATGTTATTCCAATTTTCATTGAAGGTTTCTGAATAGTTAAAGGATGGTGTTTTCCTTATCCTCAAACCTCAAGGTTACTGAGCAAATAGTAATTAAACAACAGAAATAGTGAAAATAAAATAAAATGAAAACCACCTTCAACATTATGATCTCCACATCTACCATCCCATATTTTAAAAACTACATGTTGAATAAAATATTTATTATTTTTCTTTTTGTAATTAATATAATTTGTTTATAGATATATACCTAGCACAGGTATAAGCTTTTAGCCCACCCCCTCATCATACCTATACCCCATTCCCATCACATTGCTTTTCACCTCCTACTCCTAGTTGGCGCAATCTAACAACTATAACTGACCTCCACGACAATACATCAATTACTTGAATGAGCAAATAAAACAACAGACATAATAATTATAAACACAAAAAAGTATATAAATAAACAACTAAATATATAAACAACAACCGTGTTTACTATTGTCAACTTCTGTCTCGGTAATTTTGACAAACGTTATTATCTGTTCTAAATATTATATCGCAATTCAACTAATACCGGTTTAAACTTACACACAACATGTCCTTCGATCTCCTCATTGCATTGATATTTCTGTTATACCGTTTATAATACAATATAAAAAATACATACTTACAAAGAATCTATGCAGAACTCGGGATCCCCCTTCACGATGTAACTTAGCAGAGCTACTTCCGGTTTGCGTTCCATGAAACACAGATGATACTGAAACGCAAATATAACAACAACTCACTTCAGACCGGAAACGACACGCATTCCATGACAGATTTGAGGAGTCACGTAGCTCAGCGCTATTCCAACTCCTATAAACTTATTCTTCCTCACACATTTATAAGAAATAGACTGTACTCTTATACATTTAATTAAAACTTTGTACCTACAGTTTAATAATTAATGCATTTCTATAAAATCAACCATGTCCCGACACATGAGGAACGCATAGTAAATTAGACTTCCGGTTTGCGCTCCAGGAGATTGCAAGCACCTGGAACGCAATTAAATACAAATGCAGATACAGATAAATACACGAGACAAGCCAGTCAGTTTAATCCAGCCATGATTAAGAACGCAGGAAGCGTTTGAAACGCGTAGGCTCCTTCAAAATTTCCTCACATCTCTCCTAAGCACCCCAGGACATCGTTCCGTTTTATTCACAGCTCCGCTGGATCCACATCGTCCTTGTCTTCGACTCTCTTGTGTGGTTGTTGTATGAGAACTCGGCCCATGGAATTGAAATGACGAAGATAATTCTCCATGATTTTGTCAATCCTCTCGACTTGACTATTGGACTGGGGATGGTAGGCTGAGGAATAGTCCAATCACACATCTAGTAGTATTTAGAGGACTCTCTAGAATTTCGAGGTGAACTGAAGCACTCCGATCAGACACGATATGAAGGGGCAGGCCATGCAAGCGGAAGATGTGCTTGATGAAGGGATAAGCCAGTCTAGAGGCAGAAGGTAGGCCAGTCAGCAGAATAAAATGTGCCATCTTCGAGAACCGGTCCACCACCACCCAGACTGTATTTCATCCTGCTGAGGGAGGAAGATCTGTGACAAAGTCCATTGCTATATAATGTCAGGGAGCGTTGGGCACAGGCAGAGGTTGGGGTAGACCGGCAGGCTTGGAGTGAGCAACCTTGTTGGTAGCACACACAGTGCAAGAAGTCCACAATATCTTTGGGCCACGTGGGCCACCAGAAATGACAAGCAATCAGATCTCGAGTCTTAGAAACACCTGTATGCCCAGACAGTTTGGAGCTGTGTCCCCAGCGAAGAATTCTCCTACTGTCTGTCAACCGCACAAAAGTCCTCCCTGGAAGGATGTCTCTAACTTGCAGGGGATTAGCAGTAATAATGCAGGACGGGTCGATGATACATTGAGGGGATTCCACAGTGTCTTCTGTTTCAAACGACATGGACAGGGCATCGGCCCTCACATTCTTGTCAGCGGGATGGTAGTGGAGCACAAATGGAAACGGGTGAAGAACAGCGACCACCTGGCTTGACTTTAGCCAATGAGCCGACTGGAGATAGGTGAGGTTTTTGTGGTCGGTGTATATCAGGATGGGGTGATTCTCCACTCCTCCAAAGCCAATTTTATGACCAGTAACTCCCGATCCCCAATAGAGTAATTGTGCTCTGTGGGAGAAGAAAGTCTGGACTAATAGCCACATACTCCTGCCTTTCCTTTGAAGCTTCTCTGGAACAGAAGTGCGCCTGCACCAATAGAGGAGCGTCCACCTCCAACGAGAACTGTTGAGACACATCAGGATTATGGAGGATTGAGGCTGAACTGAAGGCATTCTTAAGGCTACTAAATGCTGATTCTGCCTCTGAGGTCCACACTTTGGTGTTCATACCTTTCTTGGTAAGGGTAGAGATGGGAGCCGTCAGTGAAGAGAAGTTTGGGATAAACAGCCGGTAGAAGTTGTCGAATCCCAAAAAACGCTGTATGGACCGCAGACCCTGAGGACGTGACCATTCCAGGACGAACTTTACTTCCTTAGGATCCATCTTGAGGTCCTTGATACGAGATGATGTAGCCCAGGAAGGGAAGATAATTTTTTTTAAAAAGACACACTTCTCCAGCTTGGCATACAGACGATTCTCCCTTAATTGCAGCAGAACTTGACAGACATGCCTCCGATGAGTCGTTGGATCTGGAGAGTAGATCAAAATATCATCGAGATAGACCACAACACAGACATGGAGGAGATCTCGGAAGATATAATTGACAAATTCCTGGAAGACAGCGGAAGCTTTACAAGACCGAATGGCATTACCAGGTATTTATAGTGTCCGTCGCGATGTTGAATGCCGATTCGGATAAAATTGTAAGCCTCACACAAGTCTAGTTTAGAGAAAATCCTGGCTCCTTGTATACAGACAAATAGTTCGGATATTCGTGGCAACGGGTATTTGTTCTTGACCGTGATCTGGTTGAGACCACGGTAGTCAATGTAGGGTCGAAGAGATCCGTCTTTTTTGTTAATGAAGAAGAACCCAGCCCTGGTCGGAGAGTAGGATTTTTGTATGAAACCCATCTCCATATTTTCCTTGATATGGGCCGACATAGATTGAGTCTCTGGCAGGGAGAGCGGATATACCCATCCATAGGAAAGAGAAGCATTTGGAACCAGTTCAATCGGACAGTCGTAAGACCGGCTTGGGGGAAGCATCTCAGCATCCTTCTTGCTGAAGACGTCCGCAAACTGAAAGAAATGAGGAGGTAATCCTGACAATGACTGAGGCAGAGGAGGCTGGACAGGATGGATCTGTAACAGACAGCGGTGGAGACGTTTGGAGCCCCATTGGAGAACCTCTCCGGAATTCCAGTCCAGGACTGGGGCATGTAACTGGAGCCAAGGCAGACCCAGAAGAACAGGATTGACGGCTTTAGGCAAAACAAGAATTGTAATCAGTTCAGTATTAAGGGCACCAATTTAGAGCTTCAGTGGCTCGGTCTCAAATACGATCAGATCGGGCAGAGGAAGTCCATTCACCGAGGCAACAGCCAAAAACATCTCCAGAGGAACAATGGGCAACTGGAGATGACCCATTAGGTCTTGTTGGATGATGTTTGCTGCGGAACCTGAGTCCAGATAGGAAGAGACCCGATGCGTCTTTATGCTGATCCCTATGGTCACGGGAATGGATAGTTTAGAAGATAATTTTTTATTCAGCGCCGTTCCGCCTAGGGTTGTCTCTCCAACTAATCCTAGGCACTGGAGTTTTTTGGCTTCTGGTGACACAAACGCACAACATGGCCTCCGAGGCCGCAATACAGACAAAGTCATGAAGTGCGTCTGAGTTGTTTCTCCTGGACTGACAATTTGAGCCTGTCCACCTGCATAGGCTCCTTTGGTGGAACAACTGATGAGACCAACAGGGATTGCTGGAAAGTAGGAGCCAGCCTAGGGAATCTTTTCTCCCAGCGAACCTCTTGGGAACGGTCCCGCATCCTCATGTCAATCCGGGTGGCTAGAAGAATTAGGTCATCCAGGATAGGTAGCAGATCGTGAGCGGCAAGCTCGTCTTTAATTTCAGAAGACAGTCCCTGCCAGAATGTCGCCACCAAGGCCTCATTGTTGCAGGTTAGTTTTGCAGTCAGGGTACGGAACTGAATGGCGTACTCACCCATGGAGTGGTCTCCATGGCAAATGGTCAGCAGAGATGCAGCAGCAGAAGAAACTCTCCCAGGTTTCTCGAATACTATATGGAAAGTCTGTAAGAAACTGTAAGTCACAGGTCTCTGGTCCCTGACATTCCCAGATGGGGTTTTCCCATGCCAGGGCCTTGCCAGTAAGGAGAGAGATTATGATCGCGATCCTTGCATCGTCAGAAAGGAAGGCCTTTGCATGCAGTCTGAAGTGAATCAGGCATTGGTTCAGAAATCCCCTGCAGGTCCTTGCGTCTCCATCATAGCGAGGAGGTAGTGGCAGGGAGAATCAGGAGTCGGCACTGGTACTGACAGGAGGTGTAGCAAGAGGAACAGCAGGAGCAACAGGAACAAGTGCTGTGATGACTGCAGCTTGCGCATCTAGCCGATCGGCAATGGTGTGCACCACCTGGAGGAGTTGGTCCTGTCGTGAGTGAAGGTCTCGTATGCCTGCCTGCATGACTTGTGACATCATCATGGTCTTGGGCTGACCAGCGGGGTCCATGGCCTGAGCCCACTGTCACGATCCGTGGTTATGTGGACTCACTAGGCCGCACCTCTGTAGCGGAGTAGCAGCTGGCCAAACAACAGTCTATACAAAGTCCTAGTACAAGAGTACCAGTGATAGTCCAGACAGTAGCAGCAGCTTAACTACATATGAAACTTGAAGGTAGAAGACACCACACGTGGTGGATGATATCAGGTGTGGCAGATGACACCAGACGTGAAGCATATCAGCAGGCATATCAGGCGGCACGACACGACTCCAACACTCTAAGGCTCAGGAAAAAACACAGCACAGGATACAGGTAGCAGGGCACGGGAACACCGGGAACAGGATAACACTAAGGGACCATTTGCTAAGACTAACATGGGAATACACAACAACGCTCAGGCAAGGAGTGAAAGGGCAGAGCCCTTTAAGGCCGGGCACGAGCGTGCGCGCGCACCCTACAGAGCTGAAGTGAGTGCTGGCGTCTCCTAGGAAGGAGATGCAGACCAGCACTCATAAGTCCATGGCCGCGGCCGTCGGGGGGTGAGTAGGAACGACGGTTCGCGGCTGCGGACGTTACAGTCACCACTGATGGAAGTTTTGTATACGGAGGGGTAGCTACAGACTCATGGTCCCTGGTGGAAAGTTTAGCTTCGGACCCCTCTTGCCCCACCACCTACGACAAAACCTCAAAAATCTTACCCTGTATACATTTGTGTATATATCCTATGAGTCAGGGCTCTGTACAAGCTGTAATATGGCTCCAACAGCACCCTGGGGTGCTACTGCACTGTAATCCAGGCCCGACACCAAAATCTATTTAGATTCCAGACCTTCAAGGCCTGGTCGCAACTGTGACTTCTGCGACCTCTATTGCTGCCCCACAGTCATTTCCCCATCAGCGGCCACTATAGGGAAAATGTAGTAATAAATGGTGGCCATTCAAATACATGGAGGTGTTGAGACCACCAAAGAGCCGGAGGAGAAGCTGCTTTTTGCAGTAGTACTCTGCTCTGACCCATAGAGGGCAGTCCTGAGTGGGGGGACCTCCACTATGATGTCCATGAGCTCTAATAGGGCAGATGTTTGGGGGTAGTTCAGTTGTAATTTCTTCTGCTGGTTCAGGCCAAGACTTATTGGTTAGAAATATTTCATGCGCAGACATGACAGGGGTCCAATCATTCTCCTTAAAAGTGTAGCAACATAAAAATGATGAAGAATATTTACTTACCAGTGCTGGTACTCGTGATAGTACTGGTAGCGGTGCTGGTTGTTGAGGACAGTGATGTGTACAATGCACTGGGTGCTGCTGGTGTGGTGAATGATGATATGATAGTGGTTGGTGGTGGTGTGCTGAATGATGATATGATAGTGGTTGGTGGTGGTGTGGTGAATGATGATATGATAGTGGTTGGCGGTGTGGTGAATGATGATATGATAGTGGTTGGTGGTGGTGTGGTGAATGATGATATGATAGTGGTTGGTGGTGGTGTGGTGAATGATGATATGATAGTGGTTGGTGGTGGTGTGGTGAATGATGATATGATAGTGGTTGGCGGTGTGGTGAATGATGATATGATAGTGGTTGGTGGTGGTGTGGTGAATGATGATATGATAGTGGTTGGTGGTGGTGTGGTGAATGATGATATGATAGTGGTTGGCGGTGGTGTGGTGAATGATGATATGATAGTGGTTGGCGGTGGTGTGGTTAATGATGAAAATATAGTGGTTGGCAGAGGTGTGGTGAATGATGATATGATAGTGGTTGGTGGTGGTGTGGTGAATGATGATGTCATAGTGGTTGGTGGTGGTGTGGTGAATGATGATGTCATAGTGGTTGGTGGTGGTGTGGTTAATGATGAAATGATAGTGGTTGGTGGTGGTGTGGTTAATGATGAAATGATAGTGGTTGGCGGAGGAGTGGTTAATGATGATGTCATAGTGGTTGGTGGTGGTGTGGTGAATGATATGATAGTGGTTGGCAGAAGTGTGTTGAATGATGATATGATAGTGGTTGGTGGTGGTGTGGTGAATGATGATGTCATAGTGGTTTGTGGTGGTGTGGTGATTGATGATGTCAGAGTGGTTGGTGGTGCGGTGAATGATGATGTCATAGTGGTTTGTGGTGGTGTGGTGATTGATGATGTCAGAGTGGTTGGTGGTGCGGTGAATGATGATGTCATAGTGGTTGGTGGTGGTGTGGTGAATGATGATGTCATAGTGGTTTGTGGTGGTGTGGTGATTGATGATGTCAGAGTGGTTGGTGGTGCGGTGAATGATGATGTCATAGTGGTTGGTGGTGGTGTGGTGTATGATGATGTCATAGTGGTTGGTGGTGGTGTGACATTTGAGGATGATAGGGAAGCGAATGTTGTCATTGATATGGGCTGTGATGACCACCCTTGTCCCGATGATGATGATGATGATGGGGTGGTGTTCGGCAGTGCAGACACGACTAAGGATGTGACCTGTGGAGTGGAGTTGATTGTTGCACTCAGATTGTAGACTGTGCTTGTAAGCAGTGGTAATGCTGCATAAAATCAAAATGGAAAGAGACACATTACCAACCAAACATTCAGTAAAGCAAATCTTACAATGCAAATAATGAAAGAGATTTTCCATGTCATTCAGGATTTGCGTTCAGTATACAGGTTGACTCACCAGGCCCAAAACCTTGTATTTTATTGTGCAGGAGATGAGGGCCACGTTCAACCTGTGGTGTCGTTCTAGAGGAATTCACAGCTCTCCAGCGTTATTAACCCTATCACTGCCCTAGACCACCAGAGATGTTATTATTAAACCCGTCACTGCCCTAGACCACCACAGATGTTATAATTAAGCCCATAACTGCCTAGGCCACCAGGAATGTTATTATTAACCCCATCACTGCTCTAGACCACTGGGCACCGTCCATGAGGCGAAATTAGCTTCTCACCTCAGGCGGCAGCCTGCTGCCTCTATTAGGGGGCGGTGGCGCCACTGAAACCAGCCACCGCCACCCGAATCTGCACTATAATTGTACCTGCGTCTGTAGGACGTAGATACAGTTACATGCATAAGCACTCCGTGCCCGGCCATCCAGAGCCTTTCAATGATGCAAAGGGCGCAAATACAAGGTGGTCACGCCGCTTGCGTTGTTGAAAGGCACCGAGTAGCAGGGCAAGTCATTCTGCCCTGCCAATCAGTGCCTTTCAACGGCACTAGCGTCACGATGACTTCATTGCGCCTCTTGCGTCGTTCAACCCCAGCAGACCTGCTCAGAAGAGAGCGGGCCTGCCTTGCCACAGGACAACACGGGAACGGGATCAGGTGAGTATTAAAAGTGTGAGTGGCATTATCTACAGGGGGCTCTATCTACATGGGGCACTTGCTACAGGGGGAGCTATATGTGGGGCATAATCTACAGGGGGGCTATGTGTGGGGCACAATCTACAAGGGAGGCTATATGTGGGGCACTATCTACAAAGGTGCACTATCTACAGGGGGGCTATATGTGGGTAACTATCTACAGTGGGGCTATATGTGGGGCACTATCTACAGGGGGGCTATATGTGGGTAACTATCTACAGGGGGGCTATATGTGGGTAACTATCTACAGTGGGGCTATATGTGGGGCACTATCTACAGGGGGGCTATATATGGGTAACTATCTACAGGGGGCTATATGTGGGGCACTATCTACAGGGGGCTATATGTGGGGCACTATCTACAGGGCTACTCTCTACAAGGGGATCTATGGGGGCCACTATCTACAGGGAGATTGTTGTAGGGCACTATCTTCAGGGGGCTCTAAGGGGATCATTATCTACAGGGGGATCTATAGGGGGCACTATCTACAGGGGTCTCTATCGGGCACATTATATACAGGGGGCTCTTAGGAGGGCACTATCTGCAGGGGGTTTATAGGGGACACTATCTACAGGAAGCACTGTGTGTGGGACAGATTGTATTGTGCTATTATAATCAGGGACACAGTTTATGGCATTATTATAGTTAGAGGTGCAGTGTATGGAACTATTATATTTAGGGGTACAGTGTGTGACACCATGAGAATTTTATCTTCGTTTATAGGTGCAGAAATGTTTGAAAAGTGAGAAGCTGAAGACATCTGAGCGGAAAACTTCAGAAATGGGCTGTGGCCGGGAGAATTCATCATAGAGGTCTGAGGATGGAGAAAAAAAGAGAAAAATAACAACTAGAATCTGCGAAGACGTTACCGGTGATTGATTTAATGTAAATGTTTATAATTCCCCTAATCAGTACTGTAGTCACTGCATGATCTGCAGCGAGATCATAGTTCGGGCCATGCTGGGAGCTGTAGTTTTACACCATACAAACCTAAATGGCAGGGGTTGCACTAAATTGATCTGCATTTGTGCTGGTGATGTACTTATGTACTGAGCTTTGTTCTGGTGCTGTATATATGTAATGAGCTTTGTTCTGGTGCTGTACTTATGTACTGAGCTTTGTTCTGGTGCTGTATATATGTAATGAGCTTTGTTCTGGTGCAGTATATATGATATGAGCTTTGTTCTGGTGCTGTATTTATGTACTAAGCTTGGTTCTGGTATTGGATTTATGTACTGTGCTTAGTTATGGTACTGTGCATATGTACTGGGTTGGTTATGGTGTTGTATATATGTTCTGAGCTTCGTTCTGGTGCTGTATATATGTACTGAGCTTTGTTCTGGTGCTGTATTAATGTACTGAGCTTGGTTCTGTTGCTGTATTTATGTAATGAGGTTAGTTCTGGTGCTGCATATATGTACTGAGCTTTGTTCTGGTGCGGTATATATATACTGAGCTTGGTTTTGGTGTTGAATTTATGTGCTGAGCTTGGTTCTTGTGTTGTATTTATGTGCTGAGCTTGGTTCTGTGCTGTATATATGTACTGAGGTTTTTTTCTGGTGCTGTATATATGTACTGAGCTTGGTTCTAGTTCTCTGTATATATATGTATTTTTCTTTGTTCTGGTGCTGTATATATGTACTGAAATTTGTTCTGGTGCTGTATATGTGTATTGAGCTTGGTTCTGGTGCTATATAAATGTACTGAGCATGGTTCTGGTACTGTATATATGTATTGAGCTTTGTTCTGGTACTGTACATATGTACTGAGCCTGCTTCTGGTGTTGTATACATGTACTGAGCTTAGTTTTGGTGCCTTATATATGAACTTAGCTTGGTTTTGGTGCTGTATATATGTTCTGAACTTTGTTCTGGTACTGTATTTATGTACTGAGCTTGGTTCTGGTGCTGTATATATGTTGTAATGTCCCTGCCTACTTGCATGGCCCGTCCTAGGGGACGGCGTACAACTGGGCGACGGTCCCTACGCTTAATATGTGCACGACAGACAAACAGACAAGGGTACACAGAAGCTAAGGGAAATGGGGTAGTTGCCCACGGCAACACCGTGAGCAACAAGAGTAGTGAACGAGCCGAGTCAAACCAGGAGAGTACGAGGTACCAAATGCAGAGCAGGAGCGTAGTCATTAAAGCCAGAGTGTAATGTCCGTGGCTGCGGGCTGTCAGCTCCAGCCTCCCGCTGACAGCCGCAGCCACGAGTCGGCAAGCGCTGGCCCCAGCCTCCTCCTCAGGAGACGCCAGCGCTTGCATCCACTCACCTCCGGAGCCCGCAGGGTGCGCGCGCACGCTCGTCCCCGCTCTTAAAGGGGCAGCGTGAGCACCGGACATCTTGAACGACCTTTGACCCGTGAGTACCCTGGGCTATAAGAGGGGTCCAGCCCCCTAGTTTGATGCCTGAGCGTTGTTAGTTTTCCCAGTCTGTCTTGCAAATGGTCCTTTAGTGTTTCCCGTTCCTGTTGTTACCCGTACCTTGTTCCCCGTTCCAGTTTCCCGTGCTTTGCCCTAGTATCAAGTCGTGCCACGTCCTGTGTCATCTGCCACGTCCAGAGGAATCTGCCACGTCCAGAGGAATCTGCCACGTCCTGTGTCATCTGCCACGTCCAGAGGAATTTGCCACGTCCTGTGTCATCTGCCGCGTCCAGAGGAATCTGCCACGTGCTGTGTCATCTGCCACGTCCAGAGGAATCCGCCACGTCCTGTGTCATCTGCCACGTCCGGAGGAATCCGCCACGTCCTGTGTTATCTGCCACGTCCGGAGGAATCCGCCACGTCTGGAGCAACTTGCGGCTCCTGTGTCATCTGCCACGTTTGGCGCCATCTGCTGCACCCATCTCATCTGTGCCAGAGCTGCGGCCACCATCTGGACTATTCAGGTACCCTTGTGCGGGACATTGTATTTCTGGGGTGTCCTGTTGTTTGGCCAGCTGCCTCCCCGATACGGCGGTACGGCCTAGTGGGTCCACTAACCCACTTCGTGACAGTACGCTCAGGCCATGGACCCCGCTGGTCAACCTGAGACTTTGACGACACAAGCAACTTGCGGCTCCTGTGTCATCCGCCACGTTTGGCGCCATCTGCTGCACACATCTCATCTGTGCCAGAACTGCGGCCACCATCTGGACTATTCAGGTACCCTTGTGCGGGACATTGTATTTCTGGGGTGTCCTGTTGTTTGGCCAGCTGCCTGCCCGATACGGCGGTACGGCCTAGTGGGTCCACTAACCCGCTTCGTGACAGTACGCTCAGGCCATGGACCCCGCTGGTCAACATGAGACTTTGACGACACAAGCCATGATGGCCGAGATGGAGGATCTCCAGTCACGACAAGACCAGCTCCTCCTGTCAGTGAACGCCATAGCCCATTTGCTGCTTGCTCCGTCCACAGTCATCACCGCACCCGTTCCTGCGGTTCCGCCTGCTACACTTCCTGTCTGTAACGGTACCAACCCCCTGTGTTTCTTGCCGCTACCTCCACGCTATGACGGAGATCCGAGGTCCTGCAGGGGATTTTTGAATCAGTGCCTGATCCATTTCAGACTACATGCCAGGTCCTTCTGTTCGGATGACGTCAGGATCGCCTTTATCATCTCTCTCCTTACCGGCAAAGCCCTGGCATGGGCCAATCCTCTGTGGGAACATCAGGGACCAGAGACCCGGGACTTGCAGTGCTTCTTACAGACCTTCCGCTCGATCTTTGAGGAACCTGGGAGAGTTTCTTCGGCTGCTGCATCCTTGCTGACCCTACACCAGGGAGACCTCTCCATGGGCGAGTATGCCATTCAGTTCCGTATCCTGGCTGCTGAATTGACCTGGAACAACGAGGCTTTGGTGACTACATTCTGCCAAGGACTGTCTTCAGGGATCAAGGACGAGCTGGCTGCTCGCGATCTGCCATCTACCCTGGACGATCTTATCCTACTCGCCTCCCGTGTCGACATGAGGATCCGGGAACGTTCCCAAGAGGTTCTCCAGGGGAGAGAACTTCCCAGGCTGGATTCTGCTGTTCCGCAATCCTCCTCAGTCGTCCCACCAGAGGACCCGATGCAGAGTAATTATGTTAAATTGTCTACCCAGGAGAAGCAACACAGACGCACTTCTGGTCTTTGTTTGTATTGCGGCCATGGAGGCCATATTGTGCGTCTGTGCCCCCAGAGGCCGGAGAGACCCCATTGCCTAGGATTGGTTGGAGAGACAACCCTAGGTGGAACGGAATCTAACAGAGGATTCGCTTCCAAATTGACTATTCCTGTGACCCTGGTATCCGGCGACAGGACGCATCAAGTCTCTGCCTATCTTGACTCTGGCTCTGCTGCAAATTTCATCCAGAAAGAGCTTGTGGATCATCTTCAGCTGCCCACAGTTCCCCTGGAGGCATCTTTGGCTGTTGCCTCAGTTAATGGACTGCCTCTGCCTGATCCCATTATCTCTAAAACCAAGCCGTTGAAGCTCCAGGTTGGAGTACTTCATTCTGAATTTATTTTGTTCCTTGTTTTGCCCAAGGCCATCAATCCTGTTCTGCTGGGCCTGCCTTGGCTTCGACTACATGCCCCAGTCCTGGACTGGAATTCTGGAGAGGTTCTCCAATGGGGCTCCAAGTGCCATGGTCGTTGTCTTTTGCAGATCCATCCTGTCAAGCCTTCTCTGCCTCAGTCGCTGTCGGGACTGCCTCCCCATTTTGCTCAGTATGCAGATGTTTTCAGCAAAAAGGAGGCTGAGAGGCTGCCTCCACATCGCACCTATGACTGCCCCATTGAACTGGTTCCTAATGCTTCTCTTCCCCGTGGACGGGTATATCCTCTCTCCTTGCCTGAGTCTCTATCCATGTCGGCCTATATCAAGGAGAATCTGGAGAGGGGTTTTATACGAAAATATTCCTCCCCGGCCGGGGCTGGATTCTTCTTTGTTAAAAAGAAGGATGGATCCCTTCGTCCCTGCATTGACTACAGGGGCCTCAACCTGATCACAGTCAAGAACAAATACCCATTGCCACTCATTTCTGAGCTATTTGATCGCATACGAGGGGCCAAAAATTTTTCTAAGCTAGACCTGCGTGGGGCTTACAATCTAGTCCGGATTCGCCGGGGTGACGAATGGAAGACGGCATTTAACACCCGGGACGGGCACTACGAATACCTGGTGATGCCCTTCGGACTATGTAACGCTCCCACAGTGTTTCAGGAGTTCGTTAACGACATCTTCCGAGATCTACTCTATGTCTGTGTTGTTGTTTATCTCGATGATATTTTGATTTTCTCCCCAGATCAGACGACTCATCGGAGGCATGTTCGTCAGGTTCTACTATGATTGAGGGAGAATCATTTATACGCCAAGCTGGAGAAGTGCATCTTTGAGAAGAGTTCTCTGCCCTTCCTGGGCTACATCATCTCGGATCAAGGCCTCAAGATGGATCCTGAGAAAGTGAAGGCTGTCCTGGAGTGGCCACGTCCCCAAGGCTTAAGGGCCATACAGCGGTTCCTGGGATTCGCCAATTTCTGCCGGCAGTTTATTCCTAACTTCTCTTCTCTGACGTCTCCCATCTCGACCCTTACCAAGAAGGGTGTGAACGCCAAAGTGTGGACTCCAGAAGCAGAGTCTGCATTTAATAGCCTGAAGAGTGCCTTCACTTCAGCCTCGACCCTCCATCATCCTGACGTATCTCGGCAGTTCTCACTGGAAGTGGACGCTTCCTCTGTCGGTGCAGGTGCACTTCTGTTCCAGAGGAGCTCCAAAGGAAACGCAGTAGTATGTGGCTACTACTCTAGACTGTTTTCTTCTGCTGAGCGCAATTACTCCATTGGAGTTCGGGAGCTGCTGGCCATCAAATTGGCTCTGGAGGAGTGGAGACATCTTCTGGAGGGCGCTGCTCACCCCATCCTGATCTTCACCGACCACAAGAACCTCACTTACCTTCAGTCCGCTTAAAGACTTAATCCTCGTCAAGCCAGGCGGTCACTGTTCTTCACCCGTTTTCTGTTTGTGCTCCACTACCGTCCCGCGATCAAGAATGTGAGGGCCGATGCCCTGTCCAGATCGTTTGAGACGGAAGACACGGTGGAGTCCCTTCAGACCATCATAGACACGTCCTGCATTGTCACTGCTAATCCTCTGCAGGTTAGAGACATCCCTCCTGGGAGGACTTTTGTTCGGTTGGCAGACAGGAGAAGAATTCTCCGCTGGGGACACAGTTCTAAACTTGCTGGGCACGCCGGTGTCCGTAAAACCCGAGACCTGATTGATCGTCACTTTTGGTGGTCCACGCTATCTAAGGATGTTCTGGACTTTGTCTCTTCTTGCACGGTGTGTGCCTCTAACAAAGTGACTCACTCCAAGCCTGCCGGCCTGCTTCAACCTCTGCCTGTACCCAATGCCCCCTGGCAGCACATTGCAATGGACTTCGTCACAGACCTTCCCCCCTCAGCAGGATGTAACACTGTCTGGGTGGTGGTGGACCGGTTTTCTGAGATGGCTCATTTTATCCCGCTGACCGGCCTACCTTCTGCTCCTCGTCTGGCAAGTCTCTTCATTCAGCACATCTTCCGCTTGCATGGCTTGCCTCTTCACATTGTGTCCGACCGGGGGGTTCAGTTTACCTCAAGGTTCTGGAGAGCCCTCTGTAAACTCCTGAATGTGAGATTGGACTTTTCCTCTGCCTATCACCCCCAGTCCAATGGGCAAGTTGAGAGGATCAACCAGATCATGGAGAACGATCTCTGCCACTTCATCTCTTCACAGCATGATAACTGGGTACAGCTTCTTCCATGGGCTGAGTTTTCTTACAACAACCACACAAGTGAGTTCACCACTTCCACTCCGTTTCACATCATGTACAGTCAACATCCCAGAGTCCCTCTTCCTGTGTCGACTTCATCTCAGCTTCCCGCTGCTGACTCTGCATATGGGGACTTCCTGCAAATCTGGCAACAGACCCGGTCCTCTATTTTGCTGGCAGTCGATCGCATGAAGCGAAAGGCAGATACTAAGAGAAGAGAGCCACCTCAGTATCTTCCTGGGACTAAAGTCTGGCTGTCCTCTCGGAACATTCGCTTGAAGGTGCCCTCATACAAGTTCGCTCCCAGGTTCCTTGGACCATTCGAGGTCCTGCAGCAGATCAACCCTGTCGCCTACAAGCTTCGGCTGCCTCCTACCCTCAGGATTCCCAACTCCTTCCACATCTCCCTCCTGAAGCCTGTGATCCTAAACCGCTATTCCAAGACTCCCAGCCCTGCGGTTGCTCCCAGCGGCTCCTCGGACATCTTTGAGGTCAAGGAGATCTTGGACACCAAGAGAGTGAGAGGAAAGACCTTTTATTTGGTGGATTGGAGGGGGTTTGGTCCCGAAGAGAGGTCCTGGGAGCCAGAGGAGAACCTCAATGCCCCTACTCTTCTAAAGAAGTTTCTCTCTCGCTCCGGTCCCAAGAAGAGGGGGCATAAGAGGGGGGATACTGTAATGTCCGTGGCTGCGGGCTGTCAGCTCCAGCCTCCCGCTGACAGCCGCAGCCACGAGTCGGCAAACGCTGGCCCCAGCCTCCTCCTCAGGAGACGCCAGCGCTTGCATCCACTCACCTCCGCCGGAGCCCGTAGGGTGTGCGCGCAAGCTCGTCCCCGCTCTTAAAGGGGCAGCGCGCGCGCCGGACATCTTGAACGATATTTGACCCGTGAGTACCCTGGGCTATAAGAGGGGTCCAGCCCCCTAGTTCGATGCCTGAGCGTTGTTAGTGTTCCCAGTCTGTCTTGCAAATGGTCCCTTAGTGTTTCCCGTTCCTGTTGTTACCTGTACCATGTTCCCCGTTCCTGTTTCCCGTGTTTTGCCCTAGTATCAAGTCGTGCCACGTCCTGTGTCATCTGCCACGTCCAGAGGAATCTGCCACGTCCAGAGGAATCTGCCACGTCCTGTGTCATCTGCCACGTCCAGAGGAATCTGCCACGTCCTGTGTCATCTGCCACGTCCAGAGGAATATGCCCCGTGCTGTGTCATCTGCCACGTCCAGATGAATCCGCCACGTCCTGTGTCATCTGCCACGTCCGGAGGAATCCGCCACGTCTGGCGCAACTTGCGGCTCCTGTGTCATCCGCCACGTTTGGCGCCATCTGCTGCACCCATCTCATCTGTGCCAGAGCTGCGGCCACCATCTGGACTATTCAGGTACCCTTGTGCGGGACATTGTATTTCTGAGGTGTCCTGTTGTTTGGCCAGCTGCCTCCCCGGTACGACCTAGTGGGTCCACTAACCCGCTTCGTGACACAGGGTCTATATGAAGCAGAGGTCAATGGTAACAGCAGAGCCAGGAAACAAGATAGAATCACAGGCAAAGGACAAACAGCAAATTAAGGTATAAATAGACCGAGGGCGGGAGCTAGAACCGTCTGGGCAGGCTGTGATAGGTTCTCCCACTCCTCAGCCTACCAGCCTGAGTGGTAGCAGATCGAGTCACTCTATCAGACCTAGAAACAGATGCAGGCTGATTAACCACGGGCGTCGACACAGAAGCTGTGTCTGGCAGATCCTTTACATATGTACTGAGCTTGATTCTCCATGACCTTAATGTGCTTCTTTTTGAGCCACTCCTTTGTTGCCTTGGCTGTATGTTTCGGGTCATTGTCGTGCTGGAAGACCCAGCCACGAGCCATTTTTAATGTCCTGGTGGAGGGAAGGAGGTTGTCACTCAGAATTTGATGGTACATGGCTCCATCCATTCTCCCATTGATGCGGTGAAGTAGTCCTGTGCCCTTAGCAGAGAAACACCCCCAAAACATAATGTTTCCACCTCCATGCTTGACAGTGGGGACGGTGTTCTTTGGGTCATAGGCAGCATTTCTCTTCCTCCAAACACGGCGAGTTGAGTTAATGCCAAAGAGCTCAATTTTAGTCTCATCTGACTACAGCACCTTCTCCCAATCACTCTCAGAATCATCCAGATGTTCATTTGCAAACTTCAGACGGGCCTGTACATGTGCCTTCTTGAGCAGGGGGACCTTGTGGGCACTGCAGGATTTTAGTCCATTACGGCGTAATGTGTTACCAATGGTTTTCTTGGTGACTGTGGTCCCAGCTGCCTTGAGATCATTAACAAGTTCCCCCCGTGTAGTTTTCGGCTGAGCTCTCACCTTCCTCAGGATCAAGGATACCCCACGAGGTGAGATTTTGCATGGAGCCCCAGATCGATGTCGATTGACAGTCATTTTGTATGTCTTCCATTTTCTTACTATTGCACCAACAGTTGTCTCCTTCTCACCCAGCGTCTTACTTATGGTTTTGTAGCCCATTCCAGCCTTGTGCAGGTCTATGATCTTGTCCCTGACATCCTTAGAAAGCTCTTTGGTCTTGCCCATGTTGTAGAGGTTAGAGTCAGACTGATCATTGAGTCTGTGGACAGGAATCTTTTATACAGGTGACCATGTAAGAGCTGTCTATAATGCAGGCACCAAGTTGATTTGGAGCATGTAACTGGTCTGGAGGAGGCTGAACTCTTAATGGTTGGTCGGGGATCAAATACTTATTTCTCTGTGCACAATGCAAATAAATATAGATCATTTTGACTATGTGATTTTCTGTTTTTTTTTTTTATATAATCTATCTCTCACTGGTAAAATTAACCTAGCCTAAAAATTCTAGACTGTTCATGTCTTTGACAGTGGGCAAACTTACAAAATCAGCAAGGGATCAAATACTTATTTCCTTCACTGTATACACTGAGCTTGGTTCTGGTGCTGTATTTATACACTGAGCTTTGTTCTGGTACTGTTTACATGTATGAGCTTAGTTCTGGAGCTGTAATTATATAAGATATATTTATAATAACAGAATCGCAGGGCAGATGGAATTATTTTCAATTCATTGTATATTTAATGGGAACCTGTCTGGTAGTTTTAACCCCTTGAACCGCCACCATGCGGTAATACATGACCTGACAATATTTACAAACATTTCCTTGCATGTTTTCTTCAGATGCAGCAAAATCTATAAAATCAACTTTTAAACCGGTGCACGCTATATGCTAATTACTCATTAAAGGGTCATGGGTCGATGCCGCTATCCTAAAGAGTCACATAGTCGCGCGTCCAACCCCTTCTTTCCATGTTTGGTTGACATCCCCGTGGCTGATATACATCACTACCAGTCTCCTCCAACTTTCTCGGATTCACCATTGCCTTGTACTACTTGGGCACGCATCGCGCAGCAAGGTGTACTCTGCCCGGCTTCATCACTTCACCGCACATGCCGGGGGAGTACAAGGCAATGGCGCATCCGCAAGAATTGGAAGAGGCTGCTAGTGATGTAGAACAGCGAGGGGGATGTCAATCAAGATCTGGGGGGCGCCATTTAAATTTTCGCCACAGGCAGCAGAAAAGCTAAAATCAGTCCTGCCACCAGGAATGTTATTATTAACCCCATCACTGCTCTAGACCACCAGGGATGATATATTTAACTCCTTTTATTGCCCTAGACCACTAGGGATATTACCATTAACCTCTTTACTGGCATAGACCACCATTATCCCGGTCACCACCCTAGACTACTAGGGATGTTACCCATGACAGCAGAATAAATTATGTATGTAACATGTCTTATATTTATGTATGTAACATGTCTTATATTTATGTATGTAACATGTCTTATATTTATGTATGTAACATGTCTTATATTTATGTATGTAGCATGTCTTATATTTATGTATGTAACATGTCTTATATTTATGTATGTAACATTTCTTATATTTATGTATGTAACATGTTTTATATTTATGTATGTAGCATGTTTTATATTTATGTATGTAACACGTCTTATATTTATGTATGTAACATGTTTTATATTTATGTATGTAACATGTCTTATATTTATGTATGTAACACGTCTTATATTTATGTATGTAACACGTCTTATATTTATGTATGTAACACGTCTTATATTTATGTATGTAGCATGTCTTATATTTATGTATGTAACATGTCTTATATTTATGTATGTAACATTTCTTATATTTATGTATGTAACATGTTTTATATTTATGTATGTAGCATGTTTTATATTTATGTATGTAACACGTCTTAAATTTATGTATGTAGCATGTCTTATATTTATGTATGTAGCATGTCTTATATTTATGTATGTAGCATGTCTTATATTTATGTATGTAACACGTCTTATATTTATGTATGTAACATGTCTTATATTTATGTATGTAACATGTCTTATATTTATGTATGTAGCATGTCTTATATTTATGTATGTAACACGTCTTATATTTATGTATGTAGCATGTCTTATATTTATGTATGTAACACGTCTTATATTTATGTATGTAACATGTCTTATATTTATGTATGTAGCATGTCTTATATTTATGTATGTAACACGTCTTATATTTATGTATGTAACAAGTCTTATATTTATGTATGTAACACGTCTTATATTTATGTACGTAACAAGTCTTATATTTATGTATGTAACACGTCTTATATTTATGTATGTAACACGTCTTATATTTATGTATGTAACACGTCTTATATTTATGTATGTAACATGTCTTATATCTATGTATGTAACACGTCTTATATTTATGTATGTAACATGTCTTATATTTATGTATGTAACACGTCTTATATTTATGTATGTAACACGTCTTATATTTATGTATGTAACATGTCTTATATCTATGTATGTAACATGTCTTATATTTATGTATGTAACAAGTCTTATATTTATGTATGTAACATGTCTTATATTTATGTATGTAACATGTCTTATATTTATGTATGTAACATGTCTTATATTTATGTAACACGTCTTATATTTATGTATGTAACATGTCTTATATTTATGTATGTAACATGTCTTATATCTATGTATGTAACACGTCTTATATTTATGTATGTAACATGTCTTATATTTATGTATGTAACACGTCTTATATTTATGTATGTAACATGTCTTATATTTATGTATGTAACATGTCTTATATTTATGTATGTAACACGTCTTATATTTATGTATGTAACATTTCTTATATTTATGTATGTAACACGTCTTATATTTATGTATGTAACATGTCTTATATTTATGTATGTAACATGTCTTATATTTATGTATGTAACATGTCTTATATTTATGTATGTAACACGTCTTATATTTATGTATGTAACATGTCTTATATTTATGTATGTAGCACGTCTTATATTTATGTATGTAACATGTCTTATATTTATGTATGTAGCATGTCTTATATTTATGTATGTAGCATGTCTTATATTTATGTATGTAACATGTCTTATATTTATGTATGTAGCATGTCTTATATTTATGTATGTAACATGTCTTATATTTATGTATGTAGCATGTCTTATATTTATGTATGTAACATGTCTTATATTTATGTATGTAACATGTCTTATATTTATGTATGTAACATGTCTTATATTTATGTATGTAACATGTCTTATATTTATGTATGTAGCATGTCTTATATTTATGTATGTAACATGTCTTATATTTATGTATGTAGCACGTCTTATATTTATGTATGTAACACGTCTTATATTTATGTATGTAGCATGTCTTATATTTATGTATGTAGCATGTCTTATATTTATGTATGTAACATGTCTTATATTTATGTATGTAACATGTCTTATATTTATGTATGTAACATGTCTTATATTTATGTATGTAACACGTCTTATATTTATGTATGTAACATGTCTTATATTTATGTATGTAACACGTCTTATATTTATGTATGTAGCATGTCTTATATTTATGTATGTAACATGTCTTATATTTATGTATGTAACATGTCTTATATTTATGTAACACGTCTTATATTTATGTATGTAACATGTCTTATATTTATGTATGTAACATGTCTTATATCTATGTATGTAACACGTCTTATATTTATGTATGTAACATGTCTTATATTTATGTAACACGTCTTATATTTATGTATGTAGCATGTCTTATATTTATGTATGTAACACGTCTTATATTTATGTATGTAACACGTCTTATATTTATGTATGTAACACGTCTTATATTTATGTATGTAACATGTCTTATATTTATGTAACACGTCTTATATTTATGTATGTAACATGTCTTATATTTATGTATGTAACATGTCTTATATCTATGTATGTAACACGTCTTATATTTATGTATGTAACATGTCTTATATTTATGTAACACGTCTTATATTTATGTATGTAGCATGTCTTATATTTATGTATGTAACACGTCTTATATTTATGTATGTAACACGTCTTATATTTATGTATGTAACACGTCTTATATTTATGTATGTAACATGTCTTATATTTATGTATGTAGCATGTCTTATATTTATGTATGTAACACGTCTTATATTTATGTATGTAACATGTCTTATATTTATGTATGTAACATGTTTTATATTTATGTATGTAACATGTCTTATATCTATGTATGTAACATGTTTTATATTTATGTATGTAACATGTCTTATATTTATGTATGTAGCATGTTTTATATTTATGTATGTAACACGTCTTATATTTATGTATGTAGCATGTTTTATATTTATGTATGTAACACGTCTTATATTTATGTATGTAGCATGTTTTATATTTATGTATGTAACATGTTTTATATTTATGTATGTAACACGTCTTATATTTATGTATGTAACATGTCTTATATTTATGTATGTAGCATGTTTTATATTTATGTATGTAACACGTCTTATATTTATGTATGTAACATGTCTTATATTTATGTATGTAACACGTCTTATATTTATTTATGTAACACGTCTTATATTTATGTATGTAACACGTCTTATATTTATGTATGTAGCATGTTTTATATTTATGTATGTAACATGTCTTATATTTATGTATGTAACATGTTTTATATTTATGTATGTAGCATGTCTTATATTTATGTATGTAGCATGTCTTATATCTATGTATGTAACACGTCTTATATTTATGTATGTAGCATGTCTTATATTTATGTATGTAGCATGTTTTATATTTATGTATGTAACATGTCTTATATTTATGTATGTAACATGTTTTATATTTATGTATGTAACACGTCTTATATTTATGTATGTAACACGTCTTATATTTATGTATGTAGCATGTTTTATATTTATGTATGTAACATGTCTTATATTTATGTATGTAACACGTCTTATATTTATGTATGTAACATGTCTTATATTTATGTATGTAACATGTTTTATATTTATGTATGTAACATGTCTTATATCTATGTATGTAACATGTTTTATATTTATGTATGTAACATGTCTTATATTTATGTATGTAACATGTCTTATATTTATGTATGTAACACGTCTTATATTTATGTATGTAACACGTCTTATATTTATGTATGTAACGTCTTATATTTATGTATGTAACACGTCTTATATTTATGTATGTAACACGTCTTATATTTATGTATGTAACATGTCTTATATTTATGTATGTAGCATGTTTTATATTTATGTATGTAGCATGTTTTATATTTATGTATGTAACACGTCTTATATTTATGTATGTAGCATGTTTTATATTTATGTATGTAGCATGTTTTATATTTATGTATGTAACATGTCTTATATTTATGTATGTAACATGTCTTATATTTATGTATGTAACACGTCTTATATTTATGTATGTAACACGTCTTATATTTATGTATGTAACACGTCTTATATTTATGTATGTAACATGTCTTATATTTATGTATGTAACACGTCTTATATTTATGTATGTAACACGTCTTATATTTATGTATGTAACACGTCTTATATTTATGTATGTAACAAGTCTTATATTTATGTATGTAGCATGTCTTATATTTATGTATGTAGCATGTCTTATATTTATGTATGTAACATGTCTTATATTTATGTATGTAGCATGTCTTATATTTATGTATGTAACATGTCTTATATTTATGTATGTAGCACGTCTTATATTTATGTATGTAACACGTCTTATATTTATGTATGTAGCATGTCTTATATTTATGTATGTAGCATGTCTTATATTTATGTATGTAACATGTCTTATATTTATGTATGTAACATGTCTTATATTTATGTATGTAACATGTCTTATATTTATGTATGTAACACGTCTTATATTTATGTATGTAACATGTCTTATATTTATGTATGTAACACGTCTTATATTTATGTATGTAGCATGTCTTATATTTATGTATGTAACATGTCTTATATTTATGTATGTAACATGTCTTATATTTATGTATGTAACACGTCTTATATTTATGTATGTAACACGTCTTATATTTATGTATGTAACATGTTTTATATTTATGTATGTAGCATGTCTTATATTTATGTATGTAACATGTCTTATATTTATGTATGTAACACGTCTTATATTTATGTATGTAACATGTCTTATATCTATGTATGTAGCATGTCTTATATTTATGTATGTAACATGTCTTATATTTATGTATGTAGCATGTCTTATATTTATGTATGTAACATGTCTTATATTTATGTATGTAACATGTCTTATATTTATGTATGTAACATGTCTTATATTTATGTATGTAACATGTCTTATATTTATGTATGTAGCATGTCTTATATTTATGTATGTAACACGTCTTATATTTATGTATGTAACACGGCTTATATTTATGTATGTAACATGTCTTATATTTATGTATGTAGCATGTTTTATATTTATGTATGTAGCATGTCTTATATTTATGTATGTAGCACGTCTTATATTTATGTATGTAGCATGTTTTATATTTATGTATGTAACATGTCTTATATTTATGTATGTAGCATGTCTTATATTTATGTATGTAACATGTCTTATATTTATGTATGTAACACGTCTTATATTTATGTATGTAACATTTCTTATATTTATGTATGTAACATGTTTTATATTTATGTATGTAACATGTCTTATATTTATGTATGTAACACGTCTTATATTTATGTATGTAACACGTCTTATATTTATGTATGTAACATGTCTTATATTTATGTATGTAACACGTCTTATATTTATGTATGTAGCATGTTTTATATTTATGTATGTAGCATGTTTTATATTTATGTATGTAACACGTCTTATATTTATGTATGTAGCATGTTTTATATTTATGTATGTAGCATGTTTTATATTTATGTATGTAACACGTCTTATATTTATGTATGTAGCATGTTTTATATTTATGTATGTAGCATGTTTTATATTTATGTATGTAACACGTCTTATATTTATGTATGTAGCATGTTTTATATTTATGTATGTAGCATGTTTTATATTTATGTATGTAACACGTCTTATATTTATGTATGTAGCATGTTTTATATTTATGTATGTAGCATGTTTTATATTTATGTATGTAACACGTCTTATATTTATGTATGTAACACGTCTTATATTTATGTATGTAACGTCTTATATTTATGTATGTAGCATGTTTTATATTTATGTATGTAACACGTTTTATATTTATGTATGTAGCATGTTTTATATTTATGTATGTAACACGTCTTATATTTATGTATGTAACATGTCTTATATTTATGTATGTAACACGTCTTATATTTATGTATGTAACAAGTCTTATATTTATGTATGTAGCATGTCTTATATTTATGTATGTAGCATGTCTTATATTTATGTATGTAACATGTCTTATATTTATGTATGTAGCATGTCTTATATTTATGTATGTAACATGTCTTATATTTATGTATGTAGCACGTCTTATATTTATGTATGTAACACGTCTTATATTTATGTATGTAGCATGTCTTATATTTATGTATGTAGCATGTCTTATATTTATGTATGTAACATGTCTTATATTTATGTATGTAACATGTCTTATATTTATGTATGTAGCATGTCTTATATTTATGTATGTAGCATGTCTTATATTTATGTATGTAACATGTCTTATATTTATGTATGTAACACGTCTTATATTTATGTATGTAACATGTCTTATATTTATGTATGTAACACGTCTTATATTTATGTATGTAGCATGTCTTATATTTATGTATGTAACATGTCTTATATTTATGTATGTAACATGTCTTATATTTATGTATGTAACACGTCTTATATTTATGTATGTAACACGTCTTATATTTATGTATGTAACATGTTTTATATTTATGTATGTAGCATGTCTTATATTTATGTATGTAACATGTCTTATATTTATGTATGTAACACGTCTTATATTTATGTATGTAACATGTCTTATATCTATGTATGTAGCATGTCTTATATTTATGTATGTAACATGTCTTATATTTATGTATGTAGCATGTCTTATATTTATGTATGTAACATGTCTTATATTTATGTATGTAACATGTCTTATATTTATGTATGTAACATGTCTTATATTTATGTATGTAACATGTCTTATATTTATGTATGTAGCATGTCTTATATTTATGTATGTAACATGTCTTATATTTATGTATGTAACACGGCTTATATTTATGTATGTAACATGTCTTATATTTATGTATGTAGCATGTTTTATATTTATGTATGTAGCATGTCTTATATTTATGTATGTAGCACGTCTTATATTTATGTATGTAGCATGTTTTATATTTATGTATGTAACACGTCTTATATTTATGTATGTAACACGTCTTATATTTATGTATGTAACATGTCTTATATTTATGTAACACGTCTTATATTTATGTATGTAGCATGTTTTATATTTATGTATGTAACATGTCTTATATTTATGTATGTAGCATGTCTTATATTTATGTATGTAACATGTCTTATATTTATGTATGTAACACGTCTTATATTTATGTATGTAACATTTCTTATATTTATGTATGTAACATGTTTTATATTTATGTATGTAACATGTCTTATATTTATGTATGTAACACGTCTTATATTTATGTATGTAACACGTCTTATATTTATGTATGTAACATGTCTTATATTTATGTATGTAACACGTCTTATATTTATGTATGTAGCATGTTTTATATTTATGTATGTAGCATGTTTTATATTTATGTATGTAACACGTCTTATATTTATGTATGTAGCATGTTTTATATTTATGTATGTAGCATGTTTTATATTTATGTATGTAACACGTCTTATATTTATGTATGTAGCATGTTTTATATTTATGTATGTAGCATGTTTTATATTTATGTATGTAACACGTCTTATATTTATGTATGTAGCATGTTTTATATTTATGTATGTAGCATGTTTTATATTTATGTATGTAACACGTCTTATATTTATGTATGTAGCATGTTTTATATTTATGTATGTAGCATGTTTTATATTTATGTATGTAACACGTCTTATATTTATGTATGTAACGTCTTATATTTATGTATGTAGCATGTTTTATATTTATGTATGTAACACGTTTTATATTTATGTATGTAGCATGTTTTATATTTATGTATGTAACACGTCTTATATTTATGTATGTAACATGTCTTATATTTATGTATGTAACACGTCTTATATTTATGTATGTAACATGTCTTATATTTATGTATGTAGCATGTTTTATATTTATGTATGTAACACGTCTTATATTTATGTATGTAGCATGTTTTATATTTATGTATGTAACATGTCTTATATTTATGTATGTAACACGTCTTATATTTATGTATGTAACATGTCTTATATTTATGTATGTAACATGTTTTATATTTATGTATGTAACATGTCTTATATCTATGTATGTAACATGTTTTATATTTATGTATGTAACATGTCTTATATTTATGTATGTAACACGTCTTATATTTATGTATGTAACGTCTTATATTTATGTATGTAGCATGTTTTATATTTATGTATGTAGCATGTTTTATATTTATGTATGTAACACGTCTTATATTTATGTATGTAGCATGTTTTATATTTATGTATGTAGCATGTTTTATATTTATGTATGTAACATGTCTTATATTTATGTATGTAACATGTCTTATATTTATGTATGTAACACGTCTTATATTTATGTATGTAACACGTCTTATATTTATGTATGTAACATGTCTTATATTTATGTATGTAACACGTCTTATATTTATGTATGTAACACGTCTTATATTTATGTATGTAACACGTCTTATATTTATGTATGTAACATGTCTTATATTTATGTATGTAGCATGTCTTATATTTATGTATGTAACACGTCTTATATTTATGTATGTAACATGTCTTATATTTATGTATGTAACATGTTTTATATTTATGTATGTAACATGTCTTATATCTATGTATGTAACATGTTTTATATTTATGTATGTAACATGTCTTATATTTATGTATGTAGCATGTTTTATATTTATGTATGTAGCATGTCTTATATTTATGTATGTAACACGTCTTATATTTATGTATGTAACATGTCTTATATTTATGTATGTAACATGTTTTATATTTATGTATGTAACATGTCTTATATCTATGTATGTAACATGTTTTATATTTATGTATGTAACATGTCTTATATTTATGTATGTAGCATGTTTTATATTTATGTATGTAACACGTCTTATATTTATGTATGTAGCATGTTTTATATTTATGTATGTAACATGTTTTATATTTATGTATGTAACACGTCTTATATTTATGTATGTAACATGTCTTATATTTATGTATGTAGCATGTTTTATATTTATGTATGTAACACGTCTTATATTTATGTATGTAACATGTCTTATATTTATGTATGTAGCATGTTTTATATTTATGTATGTAACACGTCTTATATTTATGTATGTAACATGTCTTATATTTATGTATGTAACACGTCTTATATTTATTTATGTAACACGTCTTATATTTATTTATGTAACACGTCTTATATTTATGTATGTAACACGTCTTATATTTATGTATGTAGCATGTCTTATATTTATGTATGTAGCATGTCTTATATTTATGTATGTAACACGTCTTATATTTATGTATGTAACATGTCTTATATTTATGTATGTAACACGTCTTATATTTATGTATGTAACATGTTTTATATTTATGTATGTAACACGTCTTATATTTATGTATGTAGCATGTCTTATATTTATGTATGTAACACGTCTTATATTTATTTATGTAACACGTCTTATATTTATTTATGTAACACGTCTTATATTTATGTATGTAACACGTCTTATATTTATGTATGTAGCATGTCTTATATTTATGTATGTAACATGTCTTATATTTATGTATGTAACACGTCTTATATTTATGTATGTAACATGTTTTATATTTATGTATGTAGCATGTCTTATATTTATGTATGTAACACGTCTTATATTTATGTATGTAACATGTCTTATATTTATGTATGTAACACGTCTTATATTTATGTATGTAACATGTTTTATATTTATGTATGTAACACGTCTTATATTTATGTATGTAACATGTCTTATATTTATGTATGTAACACGTCTTATATTTATTTATGTAACACGTCTTATATTTATTTATGTAACACGTCTTATATTTATGTATGTAACACGTCTTATATTTATGTATGTAGCATGTCTTATATTTATGTATGTAGCATGTCTTATATTTATGTATGTAACACGTCTTATATTTATGTATGTAACATGTCTTATATTTATGTATGTAACACGTCTTATATTTATGTATGTAGCATGTTTTATATTTATGTATGTAGCATGTCTTATATTTATGTATGTAACATGTCTTATATTTATGTATGTAACATGTCTTATATTTATGTATGTAACATGTCTTATATTTATGTATGTAGCATGTCTTATATTTATGTATGTAACATGTCTTATATTTATGTATGTAGCATGTCTTATATTTATGTATGTAACACGTCTTATATTTATGTATGTAACACGTCTTATATTTATGTATGTAACACGTCTTATATTTATGTATGTAGCATGTCTTATATTTATGTATGTAGCATGTTTTATATTTATGTATGTAACATGTCTTATATTTATGTATGTAACACGTCTTATATTTATGTATGTAACATGTCTTATATTTATGTATGTAGCATGTCTTATATTTATGTATGTAACATGTTTTATATTTATGTATGTAACACGTCTTATATTTATGTATGTAACACGTCTTATATTTATGTATGTAGCATGTTTTATATTTATGTATGTAACATGTCTTATATTTATGTATGTAACACGTCTTATATTTATGTATGTAACATGTCTTATATTTATGTATGTAACATGTTTTATATTTATGTATGTAACATGTCTTATATCTATGTATGTAACATGTTTTATATTTATGTATGTAACATGTCTTATATTTATGTATGTAACACGTCTTATATTTATGTATGTAGCATGTCTTATATTTATGTATGTAACATGTCTTATATTTATGTATGTAACACGTCTTATATTTATGTATGTAACGTCTTATATTTATGTATGTAACACGTCTTATATTTATGTATGTAACACGTCTTATATTTATGTATGTAGCATGTTTTATATTTATGTATGTAGCATGTTTTATATTTATGTATGTAACACGTCTTATATTTATGTATGTAGCATGTTTTATATTTATGTATGTAGCATGTTTTATATTTATGTATGTAACATGTCTTATATTTATGTATGTAACATGTCTTATATTTATGTATGTAACACGTCTTATATTTATGTATGTAACATGTCTTATATTTATGTATGTAACATGTCTTATATTTATGTATGTAACACGTCTTATATTTATGTATGTAACACGTCTTATATTTATGTATGTAACACGTCTTATATTTATGTATGTAACATGTCTTATATTTATGTATGTAACACGTCTTATATTTATGTATGTAACACGTCTTATATTTATGTATGTAGCATGTCTTATATTTATGTATGTAACATGTCTTATATCTATGTATGTAACACGTCTTATATTTATGTATGTAACACGTCTTATATTTATGTATGTAACAAGTCTTATATTTATGTATGTAGCATGTCTTATATTTATGTATGTAGCATGTCTTATATTTATGTATGTAACATGTCTTATATTTATGTATGTAACACGTCTTATATTTATGTATGTAACAAGTCTTATATTTATGTATGTAGCATGTCTTATATTTATGTATGTAACATGTCTTATATTTATGTATGTAACACGTCTTATATTTATGTATGTAACATGTCTTATATTTATGTATGTAACACGTCTTATATTTATGTATGTAACAAGTCTTATATTTATGTATGTAACACGTCTTATATCTATGTATGTAGCATGTCTTATATTTATGTATGTAACACGTCTTATATTTATGTATGTAACAAGTCTTATATTTATGTATGTAGCATGTCTTATATTTATGTATGTAGCATGTCTTATATTTATGTATGTAGCATGTCTTATATTTATGTATGTAACATGTCTTATATTTATGTATGTAACACGTCTTATATTTATGTATGTAACACGTCTTATATTTATGTATGTAACATGTCTTATATTTATGTATGTAACACGTCTTATATTTATGTATGTAACACGTCTTATATTTATGTATGTAACATGTCTTATATTTATGTATGTAACATGTCTTATATTTATGTATGTAACACGTCTTATATTTATGTATGTAACATGTCTTATATTTATGTATGTAGCATGTCTTATATTTATGTATGTAACATGTCTTATATTTATGTATGTAGCATGTCTTATATTTATGTATGTAACATGTCTTATATTTATGTATGTAACACGTCTTATATTTATGTATGTAACACGTCTTATATTTATGTATGTAACATGTCTTATATTTATGTATGTAGCATGTCTTATATTTATGTATGTAACATGTCTTATATTTATGTATGTAACATGTCTTATATTTATGTATGTAGCATGTCTTATATTTATGTATGTAACTCTTTTGTGGTCTGTATTATATATTTTGTCCATGCCCCTTCTTCTATATTGAATTATGAACACATAAATTCGGTGACTACTGGTGAAGGTCGTCCACGTCTTACAACTCACGTACGAGAAAAGCATCACAGTGCGTCTAGTGTGCTGATATTTGATAAGTAATTAATGTTTGGTTCTATTTACTAATATTCCGGAATATCAGATTGCCGGGCTCCGGATTATGGGATAAAATATCGCATATTGCTGTGACGTGTTTGTTATCCGTTCATGTTACATGTGTTATGCGGTGATTTTATGTTTGCTTTGTTCTCCTTACAGATTTGTCTTTTATTCCTTGGTAAATTCTTTTCCAAGTCGTCATCATAATACTCGTAATTTATCTGTAAAAAGAATCAAAAGACATTTTATGAATCTTTAATGAAGGGAAACAACAACAATACTTTGAAGCTTCGTCTCTAATTCACATGTAGTCAGCAAATGTAAATCCAGCCCCTGTGCAATATATATTCACTACCATTTATTACTGGTTTCTGGAAACCATCAGCAAGTTGCCGCCGAGTAGTCTTGTTGTGGCTTTATTTTTTGTCTTATTAGGACTTATGTGAATAACCAAGACCAAGAATAACCAATGCCCAAATAGGACATAATAACCGGGGGTTGGAGAGCCCCTTTAACAGTTATCATTATCTGTATGCTAATTTACCCAGTGCTGACCGATTGAACTTTGCTCCATCATGAGCCAGGCAACACAATGTCACGGAAGAAATCAGACCCCCCCGCACATTCACAAAGGTATGATGCACTCAAAGTACTAAAAATGTAGGAAACTCATAATAAGATCTATCAACAGCAGGAAACCAACTTGCTGATGGTTTCCAGATGACAATATGGGACTTTTTCTACATTGCACAGAGTAAAAATAAACAGAAATAAAATAAACACATCACAAAGTCATAACGACAGATACAAAGAGGATTTTTCATTTTAATATGATTAACATTATACAAAACGCTAATTCAAGTTGATAGAATAATTTACGTTTTTGACTAGAATACGGCTGGTCTCCAACTCGAATCATTCATTTGTAAACTGGGAGGTGTAAGTTGAAACTCCTTGGCCCCAATGCAGAATGTGTAAGAGGGCCCCCCACCTACCGTAAGTCTTCTCATGTGGCAGAGGGTCCTTTGGCTTCTCATACACGAGGGCTCGGGTCTGACTTCTATCTCTGCACCCGCTTTAGTTACACCCCTACTTGGAGCTATTCAGATTTGTGCCATTAGAGCAGCCAGAAACCTTTTGATCATGTGTGTGCTCTAATATCTGTATAAGAAAGCACAACCTCCGGAGGCTGCACAGAAAGCTGCACAGGAAACATTGTGATATCCGTCTATTTACTGCCGCTAGAAGAGGAGATAATCACTTTGCAGTATAGTCATTTAGGTATTAGAAGGGAATATGTGTTGGGGATCATCACCTTAACTGGTGACACCCTAATAATATGTAACTGGAGGAGGCAACTGTGTCCTTCCAAAAGGGTCTGGAAATTAGATCTCATAGCTGTTAATTATCACGTGTGGTTGTGACGGGCTGAAAGGGGTCACATGACAAATTTGCTTCTAAGCATGACAGACACCCACAATTCGGAGTTCTCAAATGTCCCCAATTTGCAGCGGAGAGGTAGTTGCTCATGAACGATTACTTCAATTTGGTCATTGAGTGTATACCGTCCAATGTCGTCGTCAGGATGGAACTGCAGGTCCAGAAGAACTTGGTGAAACACAAGAGGGTAAAAGACTTAGGTCACGAGCTCCAGAGGTACAAGGAGGCTGGAAACAGGCTAGCACATTCATCTCCTAAAATACTCTGTGCTGCTCGAGCCATAAGCTGATGTAACAATCTACGGATTGTTGCGTTATTCTGTCTTTTCCGTTGTATCATGTGGTCTCTCCACACTTTCCTATTTCTCCACTTTCCCCCCCGATGATCCCCTATGATCGGGTGAGTTATTTGCATGTGGTATCCCTGGGAATCATTTACATACAGTAACAATAGAGCGACCGCCTGGTCTTATTACTAATGTTAATGTACATTAGTCAAATGATTGCTTGGTCTCCCAGAATGCATTGCACTGATTTGCAACGTAAACAAAGTTAATGAGTAAACGCAGGTGGAGTAGATTTTCCACTACACTGATCACATGAAGTACACTGGCCATGCAAAAGATATTTAATCATACCCCTGCCCCCCCCCCATCTGGTCCCCCAAGCCATGACACTTTTGCAGTGATAATATAATATAGAGGCTGCCCATACAAGTGTAACAGCACCCATGAGCCAAGGGGCACAGTTCACTTTGACCCTATTTTCCCTTTTTATGGGCTCCCCCCTCCACAATCCCAGCAACATTGACCAACCTGTGAGGGGAAACAGCCACAGGGCAATGCAGCCCTTCTCTCCTACCAGTTATGGGAGGGCGGGGGTTAACTTGCTCTGTTCCAGTATGGAGAGGACGAAGGAATCAGCGATAGTACAGGCGCATTTTCGTTTTCGATCTGGGGTCCCAATATCTGGATGCACCCTTTGTAGTCCTCACACTAATATAATTTCTATATAAAAATAGAGAAAAAACAAAAATGATGTCCTCGAAGTGGAGGTGCCCTTGAAGTGGAACTGCTCTCTAAGCGGATCTGCCCTCAAAGTGGATCTTCCCTTGAAGTACAGCTGCCCTCAAAGTGGAGCTTCCCTTGAAGTGGAACTGCCCCCTAACTGGAACTGCCCTTTAAGGGTATTTTCCCTCGAAGTGGATCTGCCCTTGAAGAGGAACTGCCCTCGCAGTGCTGCCACAGCCTTGTGGTTTATGATAAATCTATTGGAAACATTATTATACCCGCTAAGAAATCTTTTGGAAAGTCATTTAGACATGTCAGTAGATCACAATGGCTGAGGACCCGGAACTTGGACAATGTTAAATTCCAAATTGAAAGGGCATGCAACACCCTTTAGTCTTCCCAAACCCTTTGACACCACTTGGATAAATCAATGGTGCTTGACTTAAAGGGATTGCCTCACGAAGAGCCAGCATGATGATCAGCTGATCGACGCAGGTTCAGTTTCTCTAACCCCTGGTGATCAGTGATCAGTGATGAGTGTCAGGGAAAGCCATGGACAGTACACCCCTGCAGGGGACATGTAGCATTGCATGCCAGTCATTCAAATGAACGGGAGTCTCTTTTACAGAGTGGCTCTTCATCCTGGCACAAAAAATAGGGAAAAGGTCCAAGTACATGGACATCTTCTGACAATTCTCTAGAAGGTCACATTGAATGGATTCCTACTTCAAGTGATAGGTCATGGGTCTTGGACCCTTCATGATGGCCAGGCATTTATTTTTGGGACTATGATTGTAGAGTTACATTTTCCAGCTGTTCCATACGTTCTCTGTAGTGAACACATCTCACTTAGGTAATGGTGACATGCATTTTGCATTCTGCGTCCCGAATCTTTATGGGGTCAGTTTTGGTTCCAAAAATTTTGTCCAATTGTTATTAATTCTTTCTGAATTGTGACCAATGTTGTAACAGACGGGATGTGTCTTATGTGTAGGTATAAAGCATAATAATCAAATTGATAGAAAACGACATCACAATCCACAATCAATTAACTTTAATTGTACTCACATCTTCTTCCAAAATTGCTTCGAGTCCTTCAGCCAGAACATAAGAAGTTGTGAGGAGAAGGAGTAGATATGAAGCGATGTTTCCTCTCAGCTCCATCCTCCACCATCCAGTGCATCCAACTGACAAAGTCCACTGCAACGTGATCTCACTCCGTCCTCCGACCTGGGGAACAGGTTCTAATCTGCATGAACTTCTCCAGAGTTCAGTAATGTTCTCCCACCCGTCCCCTCACACTATGAAGACCTTCTATACTATTAGAGGTGAGGGCGTTCAGAAGAGAATTGATGATCCACCCTCCATCGCTACTCACTTGTGGTTCACTTTCATACTTGCAGAAGGATTAGGACTTTGCATTTGAATTGATCAATTCTCTCATCACCATGTGAGACCGGAAGGTGTTCAAGGTTTAGTCTTGGTGATGGCCAACATAAAAGGTGAAGTGCGAGCTCAAGTACGGTAACCGAAATCAGGCATAGCCAATTGTCAGGGCAAGTGGCAAGGTTCGTCACCGGTCACTAGCCAGAGGTCAGGGCATGCAGTAGGCAACGATGGTCAAAAGGCACAGGCAGAGGTTAAACATCGGAAATCCAGAAATTCACAAGACTAGTGCGGATGAACCAAGTTTCTCTGGCAATGAGCACAGGAAGCTCAGGACCCTTCATTCCCAGGAAAAGCTGGGTGAAATAATTTGTCGAGCAAGTCAGCACATGCAGTGGCAGATTAAGTAGACCATAGGCCCAGGGCTGTTCCACAAACTTGGGCGCCTCTCTCCACCACCGCCGCTCTGCCGTGTCTATAGTGAACACCACTTTTCTGTGCGAGCATTGACAAATGGGTGTTATGATTTCTTGTCAAAGGGCTGTGTCTCCATCCATCACTGACAGTATAACACTGTGTAGGGACACATCCTCTTGACAATGGGAATGGTAACACGCATTTGTCGATTAGTCCTGGGTACACAAAGGCTTTATGTGGAATACAGACAAGTCAGGAGAGGGGACAGATCCTCTATAGATCCAGTGACTCACAGGTGAGGTCTTCTATGATGGGACAAGAAGAGAATGGTGACAGCACACTGCGAGCACTTAAGCCGCTCAATATAAATAAATATGCATTACTGCTAAATCTACTTACAATAGGGAGGTTCTTAGCGCACATTTTGATCAAATTGTGTGAGCCCACCTGCCACGACAAGGCGACCTCTATGAGGTGGGAACCTACACTGCACATACACCCAGAACTGGGACTAAGCCTACATATATCTGGGAATGGTAGGAACCAGCATTAAACTAATTAAAATCACCCAGGGCAGAATGGGAGGAGCGCAAGAACAAAAAATGGAGGCAGTCACTAACCCCACATATATGAATCACACAAACACCACAAAAGTTTTAAATGTGCTTTTCATAGACGTGTATGGGCAGCATGTCTGTGTGTCTCCTCTTTCTGCACCCTCCTTCCCTCTCCATAGACTTGTATAAGCAGTGTCTGTGTCTTCTCTCTCTTATCCCTCCTCATGCTCCCCCCTACACACTCCATAGACTTCTAAGGACAGCAGAGCCTGTCTCTAATCCTGCTCCCTCCTTCTACTCCCCCTCTACACTCTGTAGACTTTTATGAACAGCATGCCAGTGTCTACTCTCACTGCTTACTTGTCTTGCTCCCCAAACCCTCTCCATAGACTTGTATGGGCAACGTGTCTGTGTCTAACTTACTTTCTCGCTCTGCTCCCTCCTCCCCTCTCCATAGACTTCTATGGGCAGCACCTTCTTTCTCTGTCTCTACTCCTGCTCCCTCCTTCTGCTTCCCCTCCCTGTAAACATTTATGGGCTGCGTGCCTGCGTCTCTGCTCTATGCTAGCTTCTCCTGCTCCCCCCTACACTCTCGATAAACTTGTATTGGCAGTGTGTCTGTGTCTGACTTACTCACTCTCTGCTCCCCCTTCCCATAGACTTGTATGGGCAGCGTCTCTGTGTCTCTTTCTCTGTTCCTGCCCCCCTCCCTCACCATAAAATTATATGGGCAGCGTCTTTGTGTGTTTCCTCTCTCTGCTCCCTCCTCCTGCTTGTCCCTTCCCTCTCCATAGACTTCTATTGGCAGCGTGTATGTGTCTCTTTCTTTCCTCCTGCTCCCCATCACTTAATATATTGAATTGGCTGAATGTAGATATGGTCCAAGCTAAGTTAAATAAAATAAATGTACACAAGGCCCGGGACCAGATGGGTTACACCCTAGAGTTCTTAAAGGGCTTAATATATAAAGGGCTTCATAATATTCAGAGAGTCTCTCATGACTGGTATAGTGCCAAGGGACTGGCGCAGGGCAAATGTGCCTATTTTCAAAAACAGCTCTAGGTCTTTCCCAATTAATTATAGACCAGTAAGCTTAACATCAATTGTGGGGGAAATGTTTGAGGGGCTATTGAGGGACTATATACAGAATTATGTGACAAAAAATAGTATTATAAGTGACAGCCAGCACGGTTTTACTGAGGACAGAATTTGTCAAACCAGCCTGAATTGTTTTTATGAAGAGGTAAGCAGAAGCCCAGACAGAGGGGCCGCTGTGGATATAGTGTTTATATGAGAGGTGAGGAGAAGCCTAGACAGAGGGGCCACTGTGGATATAGTGTTTATATGAGAGGTGAGCAGAAGCCTAGACAGAGGGGCTGCTGTGGATATAATGTTTATATGAGAGGTGAGGAGAAGCCTAGACAGAGGGGCCGCTGTGGATATAGTGTTTATATGAGAGGTGAGCAGAAGCCTAGACAGAGAGGCCGCTGTGGATATAGTGTTTATATGAGAGGTGAGGAGAAGCCTAGACAGAGGGGCCGCTGTGGATATAGTGCTTATATGAGAGGTGAGCAGAAGCCTAGACAGAGGGGCCGCTGTGGATATAATGTTTATATGAGAGGTGAGGAGAAGCCTAGACAGAGGGGCCGCTGTGGATATAATGTTTATATGAGAGGTGAGCAGAAGCCTAGACAGAGAGGCCGCTGTGGATATAGTGTTGTGTTTGGGCGTCCACTTGGCAAATTAAGTTTAATGTAGATAAATGTAAAGTTATGCACCTGGGTACCAACAACCTGCAGCATCATATGTCCTAGGGGGAGCTACACTGGGGGAGTCACTTGTTGAGAAGGATCTGGGTGTAATAATCTGCAGCATCATATGTCCTAGGGGGAACTACACTGGGGGAGTCACTTGTTGAGAAGGCTCTGGGTGTAATAGTCTGCAGCATCATATGTCCTAGGGGGAGCTACACTGGGGGAGTCACTTGTTGAGAAGGATCTGGGTGTAATAATCTGCAGCATCATATGTCCTAGGGGGCGCTACACTGGGGGAGTCACTTGTTGAGAAGGATCTGGGTGTAATAATCTGCAGACATTATATGTCCTAGGGGGCGCTACACTGGGGGAGTTACTTGTTGAGAAGGATCTGGGTGTAATAATCTTCAGCATCATATGTCCTAGGGGGAGCTACACTGGGGGAGTCACTTGTTGAGAAGGATCTGGGTGTAATAATCTGCAGCATCATATGTCCTAGGGGGCGCTACACTGGGGAGTTACTTGTAGAGAAGGATCTGGGTGTAATAATCTGCAGTATCATATGTCCTAGGGGGGGCTACACTGGGGGAGTCACTTGTTGAGAAGGATCTGGATGTAATAATCTGCAGCATCATATGTCCTAGGGGGCGCTACACTGGGGGAGTCACTTGTTGAGAAGGATCTGGGTGTAATAATCTGCAGCATCATATGTCCTAGGGGGGCGCTACACTGGGGGAGTCACTTGTTGAGAAGGATCTGGGTGTAATAATCTGCAGCATCATATGTCCTAGGGGGCGCTACACTGGGGGAATCACTTGTTAAGAAGGATCTGGGTGTAATAATCTGCAGCATCATATGTCCTAGGGGGCGCTACACTTGGGGAGTCACTTGTTGAGAAGGATCTGGGTGTAATAATCTGCAGCATCATATGTCCTAGGGGGCGCTACACTGGGGGAGTCACTCGTTGAGGAGGATCTGGGTGTAATAATCTGCAGCATCATATGTCCTAGGGGGAGCTACACTGGGGGAGTCACTTGTTGAGAAGGATTTGGGTGTAATAATCTGCAGCATCATATGTCCTAGGGGGCACTACACTGGGGGAGTCACTTGTTAAGAAGGATCTGGGTGTACTTGTAGATCATAAACTAAATAACAGCACAATGTCAATCAGCTGCTTCAAAGGCCAGCAAGATATTGTCGTGTATTATAGAGGCCTGGACTCGCGGGACAGGGATGTAATATTACCAGTTTACAAAGCATTAGTGAGGCCTCATCTAGAATATGCAGTTCAGTTCTGGGCTCCAGTTCATAGAAAGGATGCCCTGGAGTTGGAAAAAATACAAAGAAGAGCAACGAAGCTAATAAGGGGCGCGGAGAATCTAAGTTATGAGGAAAGATTAAAAGAACTAAACCTATTTAGACTTAAAAAGAGACGACTAAGGGGGGACATGAGGAACGTATATAAATATATTAATGGCACATACAAAAAATATGGTGAAATCCTGTTCCTTGTAAAACCCCCTCAAAAAACAAGGGGACACTCCCTCCGTCTGGAGAAAAAAAGGTTCAACTTGCAGAGGCGACAAACCTTCTTTACTGTGAGAACTGTGAATCTATGGTCACCGCAGGAGCCGTCACAGCAGGGACAGGAGATGCTGCAAAATAGGCAAAAATATCAGCTCCTATGTCAATGTATAGAATTCTGAACCAGTCAGATCGCCACTTCATTTTGATGTCTTTCCTTTCATCGGTTGCATTCAACCGTTCCGTCATAGGAACAGATGATTGGAAAGCCAAACGGAAACTATCGCTTTCATTAGCAGTACCATTGATTTCAATGTTTTTTTTAAATTCAGTTGGTTTTAGTTTTCCTCCATTCCGCTAGGTTTCCGTTTTTATCATGAAAAAAATAGCGTAGTCGGCATATGAGCTCTGTACTATGAACAATCGGTGACAGCTTGGTCTGTCCTCAAGGACCAGTGCCAATTGGTCTCCACCTGTCTTTAGCTGTAACCACCAGCTTCATCTTATGCTGTGTTATGATCAAACTGACAAATGCCACCACCCAATACTAATCTGTTATATGACATGTTACCTACTTCACCACATCTTCCTCCCTGTCACGTATAACCTCTCCCGTATAACCTGTCACCTATAACCTGTCCCCAATAAACTCAATTATAACTTGTCACCTATAACTTGTCCCTTATAACTTGTCCCCTATAACTTGTCCCTTATAACTTGTCCCCTATAACCTGTCCCCTATTACCTGTCACCTATAACCTGTCCCCTATAACTTGTCCCTTATAACCTGTCCCCTATTACCTGTCACCTATAACATGTCCCCTAAAACCTGTTATCTATAACTTGTCACCTATAACCTATCACCTACAATGCTCCCCTTTAACCTGTCACTTATAATCTGTCACCTATATCTTGCCACCTATAACCTGTCACATATAACTTATCACCTATAACCTTTCCCCTATAACGTGTCCCCTATAACGTGTCCCCTATAACCTTTCCCCCTATAACTTGTCGCCTATAACCTGTCCCCTATAACTTGTCACCTATAACCTGTCCCCTATAATCTGTCACTTATAGCTTGTCACCTATAACCTGTCACCTATAACTTGTTACCTGTTACTTGTCCCCTATAAACTGCCTCCTATAACCTGTCACTTATAACTTGTCACCTATAATGTGTCCCTTATAACCTGTCACCTATGTCCTGTCCCCTATAACCTGTCCCCTATAACCTGTCCTCTACAACTTGTCACCTATAACCTGTTACCTATAACCTGTCCCTTATAATTTGTCACCTATAACTTGTCCCCTATAACCTGTCACTTATAACTTGTCACCTAGAACTTGTCCCCTATAACCTGTCACATATAACTTGTTCCCTATAACCTGTCACCTATAACTTGTCCTCTAAAACCTTTCACCTATAACTTGTCCCCTATAACCTGCCATCTATAACTTGTCACCTAAAACCTGACACCTATAATGTTTCCCTTGTAACATGTCACTTATAACTCGTCACCTATAACTTGTCACCTATAACGTGTCCCCTATAACGTGTCCCCTATAACGTGTCCCCTATAACCTTTCCCCTATAACTTGTCACCTATATCCTGTCACCTATAACTTATCACCTATAACCTGTCCCCTATAACGTGTCCCCTATAACGTGTCCCCTATAACGTGTCCCCTATAACCTTTCCCCTATAACTTGTCACCTATAACCTGTCCCCTATAATCTGTCACTTATAGCTTGTCACCTATAACCTGTCACCTATAACTTGTTACCTGTTACTTGTCCCCTATAAACTGCCTCCTATAACCTGTCACTTATAACTTGTCACCTATAATGTGTCCCCTATAACCTGTCACCTATGTCCTGTCCCCTATAACCTGTCACCTATAACCTGTCCCCTATAACCTGTCCCCTACAACTTGTCACCTATAACCTGTTACCTATAACCTGTCCCTTATAATTTGTCACCTATAACCTGTCCCCTATAATCTGTCACCTATAACTTGTCCCCTATAACCTGTCACTTATAACTTGTCACCTAGAACTTGTCCCCTATAACCTGTCACATATAACTTGTTCCCTATAACCTGTCACCTATAACTTGTCCTCTAAAACCTTTCACCTATAACTTGTCCCCTATAACCTGCCATCTATAACTTGTCACCTACAACCTGACACCTATAATGTTTCCCTTGTAACATGTCACTTATAACTCGTCACCTATAACTTGTCACCTATAACTCGTCACCTATAACCTGTCACATATAACTTATCACCTATAACCTGTCCCCTATAACATGTCCCCTATAACCTTTCCCCTATAACTTGTCGCCTATAACCTGTCACCTATAACCTGTCCCCTATAATCTGTCACTTATAGCTTGTCACCTATAACTTGTTACCTGTTACTTGTCCCCTATAAACTGCCTCCTATAACCTGTCACTTATAACTTGTCACCTATAATGTGTCCCCTATAACCTGTCACCTATGTCCTGTCCCCTATAACCTGTCACCTATAACCTGTCCCCTATAACCTGTCCCCTACAACTTGTTACCTATAACCTGTCCCTTATAATTTGTCACCTATAACCTGTCCCCTATAATCTGTCACCTATAACTTGTCCCCTATAACCTGTCACTTATAACCTGTCACGTAGAACTTGTCCCCTATAACCTGTCACACATAACTTGTTCCCTATAACCTGTCACCTATAACTTGTCCTCTAAAACCTTTCACCTATAACTTGTCCCCTATAACCTGCCATCTATAACTTGTCACCTACAACCTGACACCTATAATGTTTCCCTTGTAACATGTCACTTATAACTCGTCACCTATAACGTGTCACATATCACTTATCACCTATAACCTGTCCCCTATAACGTGTCCCCTATAACCTGTCCCCTATAACCTGTCACCTATTACTTGTCCCCTATAAACTGCCTCCTATAACCTGTCACTTATAACTTGTCACCTATAATGTGTCCCCTATAACCTGTCACCTATGTCCTGTCCCCTATAACCTGTCATCTATAACCTGTCCCCTATAACCTGTCCCCTACAACTTGTCACCTATAACCTGTTACCTATAACCTGTCCCTTATAATTTGTCACCTATAACTTGTCCCCTATAACCTGTCACATATAACTTGTCACCTAGAACTTGTCCCCTATAACCTGTCACATATAACTTGTTCCCTATAACCTGTCACCTATAACTTGTCCTCTAAAACCTTTTACCTATAACTTGTCCCCTATAATCTGCCATCTATAACTTGTCACCTACAACCTGACACCTATAATGTTTCCCTTGTAACCTGTCACTTATAACTCGTCACCTATAACTTGTCACCTATAACTTGTCACCTATAACATGTCCCCTATAGCCTGTCACCTATAACTTTTCCCCTATAATCTGTCACCTATAACTTGTCACCTATAACATGTCACATATAAATTATCACCTATAACCTGTCCCCTATAACGTGTCTCCTATAACGTGTCCCCTATAATGTGTCCCCTATAACCTGTCCCCTATAACTTGTTGTCTATAACCTGTCACCTATAACTTGTCACCTATAACCTGTCCCCTATAATCTGTCACTTATAACTTGTCACCTATAACCTGTCCCCTATAACCTGTCACCTATGTCCTGTCCCCTATAACCTGTCAACTATAACCTGTTCCCTATAACCTGTCCCCTACAACTTGTTACCTATAACCTGTCCCTTATAATTTGTCACCTATAACCTGTCCCCTATAATCTGTCACCTATAACTTGTCCCCTATAACCTGTCACTTATAACCTGTCACGTAGAACTTGTCCCCTATAACCTGTCACACATAACTTGTTCCCTATAACCTGTCACCTATAACTTGTCCTCTATAACCTTTCACCTATAACTTGTCCCCTATAACCTGCCATCTATAACTTTTCACCTACAACCTGACACCTATAATGTTTCCCCTATAACCTGTCACCTATAACTTCTCCCCTATAACCTGTCCCCTATAAACTGTCACCTATAACTTATCACCTATAACCTGTCCCCTATAATGTGTCCCCTATAACCTGTCCCCTTTAACCTGTCCCCTATAACCTGTCACCTATAACTTGTCACCTATAATGTGCCCCCTATAACCTGCCATGTATAGCTTGTCACCTATAACCGGTCACCTATAATGTTTCCCCTATAACCTGTCACCTATAACTTCTCCCCTATAACCTGTCCCCTATAACTTGTCACCTATAACTTATCACCTATAACCTGTCCCCATAACCTGTCAACTATAACTTGTCCCCTATAACCTGTCACCTATAACCTGTCCCCTATAACCTGTCACCTATAACTTGTCACCTGTAATGTGTCCCCTATAACCTGCCATCTTTAACTTGTCACCTATAACCTGACACCTATAATGTTTCCCTCATAACCTGTCATCTATAACCTGTCACCTATATCTTGTCAAATATAACATGTCACCTATAAATTGTCCACTATAACTTGTCCCCTATAACCTGTCACCTATAATGTGTCCCCTATAACCCGTCCTCTTTAACCTGTCCCCTATAACTTGTCACCTATAACCTGTCCCCTATAACCTGTCACGTATAAACTGTCCCCTATAACCTGTCCCCTATAACCTGTCCCCTATAACTTGTCACCTATAATGTGTCCCCTATAACCTGTCATCTATAGCTTGTCACCTATAACAGGTCACCTATAATGTGTCCCCTATAACCTGCCATCTATAACTTGTCACCTATAACCGGTCACCTATAATGTTTCCCCTATAACCTGTCACCTATAACTTCTACCCTATAACCTGTCCCCTATAAACTGTCACCTATAACTTATCACCTATTATGTGTCCCCTATAACCTGTCCCCTTTAACCTGTCCCCTATAACCTGTCCCCTATAACCTGTCCCCTATAAACTGTCACCTATTACTTGTCACCTATAACCTGTCCCCATAACCTGTCAACTATAACTTGTCCCATATAACCTGTCCCCTATAACCTGTCACCTATAACTTCTCCCCTATAACTTGTCCCCTATAACCTGTCACATATAACTTGTCCTCTATAACCGGTCACCTATAACCTGTCCCCTATAAGCTGTCACCTATAACTTGTCACCTATAATGTGTCCCCTATAACCTGCCATCTATAGCTTGTCATTTATAACCGGTCACCTATAATGTTTCCCCTATAACCTGTCACCTATAACTTCTCCCCTATAACCTATAACCTATCCCCTATAACTTGTCACCTATAACTTATCACCTATAACCTGTCCCCATAACCTGTCAACTATTACTTGTCCCATATAACCTGTCCCCTATAACCTGTTACCTATAACTTGTCCCCTATAGCCTGTCACCAATAACTTGTCCCCTATAACCTGTCACCTATTACTTGTCCCCTATAAACTGCCTCCTATAACCTGTCACTTATAACTTGTCACCTATAATGTGTCCCCTATAACCTGTCACCTATGTCCTGACCCCTATAACCTGTCATCTATAACCTGTCCCCTATAACCTGTCCCCTACAACTTGTCACCTATAACCTGTTACCTATAACCTGTCCCTTATAATTTGTCACCTATAACTTGTCCCCTATAACCTGTCACTTATAACTTGTCACCTAGAACTTGTCCCCTATAACCTGTCACATATAACTTGTTCCCTATAACCTGTCACTTATAACTTGTCACCTATAACTTGTCCTCTAAAACCTTTTACCTATAACTTGTCCCCTATAATCTGCCATCTATAACTTGTCACCTACAACCTGACACCTATAATGTTTTCCTTGTAACCTGTCACTTATAACTCGTCACCTATAACTTGTCACCTATAACTTGTCACCTATAACATGTCCCCTATAACCTGTCACCTATAACTTTTTCCCTATAATCTGTCACCTATAACGTGTCACCTATAACGTGTCACATATAAATTATCACCTATAACCTGTCCCCTATAACGTGTCTCCTATAACGTGTCCCCTATAACCTGTCCCCTATAACTTGTTGTCTATAACCTGTCACCTATAACTTGTCACCTATAACCTGTCCCCTATAATCTGTCACTTATAACTTGTCACCTATAACCTGTCCCCTATAACCTGTCACCTATGTCCTGTCCCCTATAACCTGTCACCTATAACCTGTCCCCTATAACCTGTCCCCTACAACTTGTTACCTATAACCTGTCCCTTATAATTTGTCACCTATAACCTGTCCCCTATAATCTGTCACCTATAACTTGTCACCTATGTCCTGTCCCCTATAACTTGTCACGTAGAACTTGTCCCCTATAACCTGTCACATATAACTTGTTCCCTATAACCTGTCACCTATAACTTGTCCTCTATAACCTTTCACCTATAACTTGTCCCCTATAACCTGCCATCTATAACTTGTCACCTACAACCTGACACCTATAATGTTTCCCCTATAACCTGTCACATATAACTTCTCCCCTATAACCTGTCCCCTATAAACTGTCACCTATAACTTATCACCTATAATGTGTCCCCTATAACCTGTCCCCTATAACCTGTCACCTATAACTTGTCACCTATAATGTGTCCCCTATAACCTGCCATGTATAGCTTGTCACCTATAACCGGTCACCTATAATGTTTCCCCTATAACCTGTCACCTATAATTTCTCCCCTATAACCTGTCCCCTATAACTTGTCACCTATAACTTATCACCTATAACCTGTCCCCATAACCTGTCAACTATAACTTGTCCCCTATAACCTGTCACCTATAACCTGTCCCCTATAACCTGTCACCTATAACTTGTCACCTATAATGTGTCCCCTATAACCTGCCATCTTTAACTTGTCACCTATAACCTGACACCTATAATGTTTCCCTCATAACCTGTCATCTATAACCTGTCAACTATATCTTGTAAAATATAACATGTCACCTATAAATTGTCCCCTATAACTTGTCCCCTATAACCTGTCACCTATAATGTGTCCCCTATAACCCGTCCTCTTTAACCTGTCCCCTATAACTTGTCACCTATAACCTGTCCCCTATAACCTGTCACGTATAACCTGTCCCCTATAACCTGTCCCCTATAACCTGTCACCTATAACTTGTCACCTATAATGTGTCCCCTATAACCTGTCATCTATAGCTTGTCACCTATAACAGGTCACCTATAATGTGTCCCCTATAACCTGCCATCTATAACTTGTCACCTATAACCGGTCACCTATAATGTTTCCACTATAACCTGTCACCTATAACTTCTACCCTATAACCTGTCCCCTATAAACTGTCACCTATAACTTATCACCTATAATGTGTCCCCTATAACCTGTCCCCTTTAACCTGTCCCCTATAACCTGTCCCCTATAAACTGTCACCTATTACTTGTCACCTATAACCTGTCCCCATAACCTGTCAACTATAACTTGTCCCATATAACCTGTCCCCTATAACCTGTCACCTATAACCTGTCACCTATAACTTGTCCCCTATAACCTGTCACATATAACTTGTCCCCTATAACCGGTCACCTATAACCTGTCCCCTATAACCAGTCACCTATAATGTGTCCCCTATAACCTGCCATCTATAGCTTGTCATCTATAACCGGTCACCTATAATGTTTCCCCTATAACCTGTCACCTATAACTTCTCTCCTATAACCTATCCCCTATAACTTGTCACCTATAACTTATCACCTATAACCTGTCCCCATAACCTGTCAACTATAACTTGTCCCATATAACCTGTCCCCATATAACCTGTTACCTATAACTTGTCCCCTATAGCCTGTCACCAATAACTTGTCCCCTATAACCTGTCACCTATAATGTGTCCCCTATAACCTGCCATTTTTAACTTGTCACCTATAACCTGACACCTATCATGTTTTCCTCATAACCTGTCACCTATAACCTGTCACCTATATATTGTAAAATATAACATGTCACCTATAAATTGTCCCCTATAACCTGTAACTTATAACTTGTCACCTATAACCTGTCCCTATAATGTGTCCCCTATAACCCGTCCTCTTTAACCTGTCCCCTATAACTTGTCACCTATAACCTGTCCCCTATAACCTGTCACTTATAACTTGTCCCCTATAACCTGTCACCTATAACTTTTCCCCTATAACCTGTCACCTATAACCTGTCCCCTATAACCTGTCCCCTATAACTTGTCGCCTATAATGTGTCCCCTATAACCTGCCATCTATAGCTTGTCACCTATAACAGGTCACCTATAATGTTTCCCCTATAACCTCTCACCTATAACTTCTCCCCTATAATCTGTCCTCTATAACTTGTCACCTATAACTAATCACCTATAACCTGTCCCCATAACCTGTCAACTATAACTTGTCCCATATAACCTGTCCCCTATAACCTGTCACCTATAAATTCTCCCCTATAACTTGTCCCCTATAACCTGTCACATATAACTTGTCCCCTATAACCGGTCACCTATAACCTGTCCCCTATAACCTGTCACCTATAACTTGTCACCTATAATGTGTCCCCTATAACCTGTCACCTATAACTTCTCCCCTATAACCTATCCCCTATAACTTGTCACCTATAACTTATCACCTATAACCTGTCCCCATAACCTGTCAACTATAACTTGTCCCATATAACCTGTCCCCATATAACCTGTTACCTATAACTTGTCCCCTATAGCCTGTCACCAATAACTTGTCCCCTATAACCTGTCACCTATAATGTGTCCCCTATAACCTGCCATTTTTAACTTGTCACCTATAACCTGACACCTATCATGTTTTCCTCATAACCTGTCACCTATAACCTGTCACCTATATATTGTAAAATATAACATGTCACCTATAAATTGTCCCCTATAACCTGTAACTTATAACTTGTCACCTATAACCTGTCCCTATAATGTGTCCCCTATAACCCGTCCTCTTTAACCTGTCCCCTATAACTTGTCACCTATAACCTGTCCCCTATAACCTGTCACTTATAACTTGTCCCCTATAACCTGTCACCTATAACTTGTCCCCTATAACCTGTCACCTATAACCTGTCCCCTATAACCTGTCACCTATAACTTGTCACCTATAATGTGTCCCCTATAACCTGCCATCTATAGCTTGTCACATATAACAGGTCACCTATAATGTTTCCCCTATAACCTCTCACCTATAACTTCTCCCCTATAACCTGTCCTCTATAACTTGTCACCTATAACTTATCACCTATAACCTGTCCCCATAACCTGTCAACTATAACTTGTCCCATATAACCTGTCCCCTATAACCTGTCACCTATAAATTCTCCCCTATAACTTGTCCCCTATAACCTGTCACATATAACTTGTCCACTATAACCGGTCACCTATAACCTGTCCCCTATAACCTGTCACCTATAACTTGTCACCTATAATGTGTCCCCTATAACCTGCCATCTATAGCTTGTCACCTATAACCGGTCACCTATAATGTTTCCCCTATAACCTGTCACCTATAACTTCTCCCCTATAACCTATCCCCTATAACTTGTCACCTATAACTTATCACCTATAACCTGTCCCCATAACCTGTCAACTATAACTTGTCCCATATAACCTGTCCCCTATAACCTGTCACCTATAACCTGTCCCCTATAACCTGTCACCTATAACCTGTCACCTATAATGTGTCCCCTATAACCTGCCATCTATAGCTTGTCACCTATAACAGGTCACCTATAATGTTTCCCCTATAACCTCTCACCTATAACTTCTCCCCTATAACCTGTCCTCTATAACTTGTCACCTATAACTTATCACCTATAACCTGTCCCCATAACCTGTCAACTATAACTTGTCCCATATAACCTGTCCCCTATAACCTGTCACCTATAACTTCTCCCCTATAACTTGTCCCCTATAACCTGTCACATATAACTTGTCCCCTATAACCGGTCACCTATAACCTGTCCCCTATAACCTGTCACCTATAACTTGTCACCTATAATGTGTTCCCTATAACCTGCCATCTATAGCTTGTCACCTATAACCGGTCACCTATAATGTTTCCCCTATAACCTGTCACCTATAACTTCTCCCCTATAAACTATCCCCTATAACTTATCACCTATAACTTATCACCTATAACCTGTCCCCATAACCTGTCAACTATAACTTGTCCCATATAACCTGTCCCCTATAACCTGTCACCTAGAACTTGTCACCTATAATGTGTCCCCTATAACCTGCCATTTTTAACTTGTCACCTATAACCTGACACCTATCATGTTTTCCTCATAACCTGTCACCTATAACCTGTCACCTATATATTGTAAAATATAACATGTCACCTATAAATTGTCCCCTATAACCTGTCACTTATAACTTGTCACCTATAACCTGTCCCCTATAACTTGTCCCCTAGAACCTGTCCCCTATAACCTGTCCCCTATAACTTGTCACCTATAACCTGTCACCTATAACTTGTCCCTTATAGCATGTCCCCTATAACCTGTCTCCTATAATGTTTCCCCCTATAACCTGTCACCTATAACTTGCCCCCTATAACCTGTCACTTATATATGGTCACCTATAACCTGTCCCCTATAACTTGTCACCTTTAACGTGCCCCCTATAACTTGTCATCTATAACCTGTCACCTATAACTTGTCACCTATAACCTGTCCCCTATAACCTGTCACCTATAACTTGTCCCCTATAACTTGTCCCCTATAACTTGTCACCTATAACGTGTCCCCTGTAACGTGTCCCCTATAACCTGTCCCCTATAACCTGTCACCTGTAACCTGTCCCCTATAACCTGTCCCCTATAACGTGTCCCCTATAACGTGTCCCTTATAACTTGTCACCTATAACCTGTCCCCTATAACCCGTCATCTATAACATGTCCCCTATAACCTGTCATCTATAACCTGTCACCTATATCCTGTTACCTATAATGTGTCCCCTATATCCTGTCACCTATAACTTGTCCCCTATAACATGTCACCTATAACCTGTCCCAATAACTTGTCCCTTATAACCTGTCACCTATGGCTTCACAGTTTTGTTTAGTCAACACTACCCCTTTCATGAGACTGCGCTCCAGTATATGATAGAAGCATGGGTAGATTACGATTGATTGCCGTTTCTATCATCTTTTCTATCTTCCCAGCTCTTCACAGTTGTTTGAATGGTCAAGAAACATTTTCAGTTATTTTTTTGTACTGATTTTAAGTTACATCATGTCTTCTACTCTAGTTACATCCAGAGCTGCATTTTATATTCTCATAGTTTTTAATATCTCATACGGTAAGTGTTTATAAAACTAAATCAACCAAGAAATTGTAGCGTGTCCCCTTCCCTTTTCCCATCCCTTGGTTGAACTTGATGGACATGTGTCTTTTTTCAACCGTACTAACTATGTGTTATTGGGGCACTATGGCTGTCACTGTTATGGGGAACTGTGGATGTCACTGTTATGAGGCTCTGTGGCTGTCACTGCTATGGGGCACTGTGGCTGTCACGGGGCACCACAGTTGTCATTGTTATGGGGCACTGTGTTTGTCACTGTTATGGGGCACTGTGGCTATCACTGTTATGGGGGCACTGTGGTTGTCAATGTTATGGGGGCACTGTGGTTGTCACTGTTATGGGGCACCGTAGTTGTCACTGTTATGGGGCACCGTAGTTGTCACTGTTATGGGGCACCGTAGTTGTCACTGTTATGGAGCACTGTGGTTGTCACTGTTATGGGGGCACTGTGAATGTCACTGTTATGGGGGCACTGTGGCTGTCACTGTTATGGAGCACCGTAGTTGTCACTGTTATGGGGCACCGTAGTTGTCACTGTTATGGAGCACTGTGGCTGTCACTGTTATGGGGCACCGTAGTTGTCACTGTTATGGAGCACTGTGGTTCTCACTGTTATGGGGGCATTGTGGTTCTCACTGTTATGGGGCACTGTGGTTGTCACTGTTATGGGGGCACTGTGGTTCTCACTGTTTTGGGGCACTGTGGTTGTCACTGTTATGGGGCACCGTAGTTGTCACTGTTATGGAGGCACTGTGGTTGTCACTGTTATGGAGGCACTGTGGTTCTCCCTGTTATGGGGCACTGTGGTTGTCACTGTTATGGGGGCATTGTGGTTCTCACTGTTATGGGGCACTGTGGTTGTCACTGTTATGGGGGCACTGTGGCTGTCACTGTTATGGGGCACCGTAGTTGTCACTGTTATGGAGGCACTGTGGTTGTCACTGTTATGGAGGCACTGTGGTTGTCACTGTTATCGGGCACTGTGGTTGTCACTGTTATGGGGGCATTGTGGTTCTCACTGTTATGGGGCACTGTGGTTGTCACTGTTATGGGGGCACTGTGGCTGTCACTGTTATGGGGCACCGTAGTTGTCACTTTTATGGAGGCACTGTGGTTGTCACTGTTATGGAGGCACTGTGGTTGTCACTGTTATGGGGCACTGTGGTTGTCACTGTTATGGGGGCACTGTGGTTCTCACTGTTATGGGGCACTGTGGTTGTCACTGTTATGGGGGCACTGTGGCTGTTACTGTTATGGGGCACCGTAGTTGTCACTGTTATGGAGGCACTGTGGTTCTCACTGTTATGGGGCACTGTGGTTGCCACTGTTATGGGGGCACTGTGGTTGTCACTACTTGAGGGTAACTGAGAAATATACCCGTCCTGACTAAATATATATATATTCTATTGTCCTCCATGGGTCAGACTGAAGCTCAGCACTGAGAACACAACAACAGTGGAGTGAAGTGATGGCCCCGTCCACGTCTCATACATTTACTGTGCAGCCCACAATGACAGAGCTGACACCCCCCAATCATTGCTGCAGCGACAATCTCCTCTATAGTCCCCTGTCCTCGCCTCACCACGACCTTCACATGACCTTGTGCACACAAGCCGGCAGTTCACTGATCCACGTACGGTCTTTACGCGACGTGGTTATGGGGCGTGTGACATGGTTATGGGGTGTGTGACGTGGTTATGGGGCGTGTGACGTGGTTATGGGGCGTGTGACGTGGTTATGGGGCGTGTGACGTGGTTATGGGGCGTGTGACGTGGTTATGGGGCGTGTGACGTGGTTATGGGGCGTGTGACGTGGTTATGGGGCGTGTGACGTGGTTATGGGGCGTGTGACGTGGTTATGGGGCGTGTGACGTGGTTATGGGGTGTGTGACGTGGTTATGGGGCGTATATTAAGGAGCATCTACAAGTATAATGTCGTCTTCAGTCCGGTCGTTCTATTCTTGCATTTCTTAGTTATATTTGTTCCTGGGAAAGCTGGGTGACAACCAATATGGCGGCTCTCAGAGTGTTCCTCTCGGCTTTCTTAGAGTCCTGAATAGAAAATTTGTCTACTTATTCAGTGACATGGGAAAAGGGGGAAGGGTCACTACGTAACTCATTACCACTCAGGGCTCTGGGAAAGCTGGGTGACAACCTCTATGGGAGCTTTAATGGCGACCATATTGTTAGTCACCAAGCTCCCAAGATGCCAAAAGCCTTTACTCTTGTATCTGGGGTATTATACAATATATAATGTTAAGTAACTTTATTTATCGGGTACTGATCCTTAGATACATTGTCTTATACTCCAGTCACATCCTGAGCTGCATTTAAAAGTTCTGATGTTTTCCTTATACCGGAGGGCAGTGGATTGAAGGCCACATGATGTGTGTAGATCAAACACAGTCTATTTCCAAGTTGTGGCCGTGGCAGTGTTGCAGATGCAGCTCTGGATGTGACTGGAGTATAAAACATGATATAATTCCAAATCAGTCCAGAAAAATCTAAATCATTGAAGCGTTACTCAACATTATATGTAGATGAAAGGTTTGTTCACAGATTTGTTGCAGAAATTTCCGGGACTGTTCTAAATCATCTGAATTGGTTGTTTCTGCAACAGGATTTTTAGAACCTTATTCAAATATATAGAGCAGTCGCAGAAATTTCTGCAACAAATCTGCTGCGTGTGAACGACGCCTGAGGCTGTAAAGCTTCAGGGGCAGGGGCGTAGCTATAGGGGGTGCAGAGGTTGTGTGGCACCCACCCCTGAAGCCTTAGGGGGAACCAAAGGTTCCTCCGCCACATAAGAAGACATCAGTATTATAGATGGCACATTGTAGGTTTGGGGCCCAGTTAAAAAATTTTCATTGGGGCCCAAGAGCTTCTCCTCTGATTGAGGGTATAAAATTTGGACATAAAATGTAATTTCCACAATGTAAAACCAATCATGTATTTCTCTAGGGTCACCACCAGGGGGCAGCACTCACCGCTCGCTCTATGATCAGCTGGAAAATCCTAGATTTCCCACCTCACAGCAGCCCCTCCAGCGGAGCACGATTGGACTACGGTGATTTTAATGAAGATTATTATTTTTTAATGTATTTTTATAGAATATTTGCTCATTTTTAAATTATAACACATGTTCCCCCCCTCCTCCCCTCCTCAGAATGACAATGACACGGCTGTCACCAGTGATGAACGTCTCTCCCCAGCACCGGCTGACGTCCGCTGGGATGTCACAAGCATTGGATATTCTCAGTAGTATAACAGTGTTCACCAGCAGAGCTGACACTCTACTGCCCTGTTATTGGAGCGTGCGCACGCGTACATCAGGATCCGGCGTTTGTCTTGAGTTTTCGGCTTTTGTGGCGTTTTAACGCATTGATTGACGTAGTAAAAAAACAGGATTTACAATTTTTTAAACCAATTTTGTTTACTTTTTGCTACAACGGTCCCTTTAAGAAAAAACGGCACGTATTTGGCGCGCATTTTTTCGCTAGCGAAGGACTACTGCACCCATTGTCCACACATAGCTGTAGCATTTAAAGCTTCCCTATCCTTCGATGGTCTTTACGCTGAAAAAAATTAAAATAATTGCGCTGTACGGTTTCTGCGTTTTTGGAATTTTCCTTGAAAATTCTATTTTTTAACTCTCTGATTTCCAGGCCATTTGCAGCTAATTGGGGGCTATCCTGGCCACTTGTGACCATTGCCCGTCCACGTCATTGCACCCCCCCCCCCCACTGCTCTACTATATTAAAGACCAATGCAGCTCTGATATCTGGGGCGCCCAGGCGGTGTTAACCCCTCGATCCCCAGTGTAGCACCTTCAGCCGTTCCCGCAGCACACAAAGACTCTGCATTATGTATGGAGACATTTCAGTGTCCTGCTTCTTATCAGCTGAGAACTACAGCCCCCAGAATTCCAGTGCAGGATAATATCCGCCTCCCCTGGGGCTGAGGTCGTCCTCCTGGTGGGTTGGTTCAGAGATGCAGGAGAAAGCTGAGCCTTGTGGTGTTATCATCCGGCCGCCAGTGCAGTGGAGGCATCTCCCCCCCCCCCTCTATTCTCCAGAGAAAAACAGCAGCTCCAGCCTCATTCCCAGGCTCCGCCCAGTCCCCCAGTCCCTGTTTTTCCCTGTCATTCTACCACAGACAGCGGCCGCACTGCAATGAATGAGGATCCATCGCTGGGAAGGGACTAGGCGTTTCCAGCTGCTCGCATCTCAGGAACATCAAAGAGGATTAGCAACCAAATCTGCAAATGACACCAGGACACCCCGGGATCATCGCTGCCCGGGTCATCCTCCCTCTCCACCGCTCCTTTAATTGATTGGCTGCATCACCGATACTTGATTTGGCATCTGGCGGCCAACCATGTCCAATGGATCGCTTGCTGATCACAGAGAGATGCTGCTTGGAGACAATTGTGCCCGATAAATCCAGGTCCGAAGACGGAAGGTGAAGAGGAGGAGGAATCGTTCCAGATTCACCCATGACTTGGGGCGTCTGAGGATATTTCTCAGTCTTCCTCGGTGTGCTGGCTGGAATAAACAATATCATCACAAGGAGACACAGGAGGAAAGCAAGATGAGCAGCAAGACCAAGAGCAGCGAGGCTCTCAAGGTGGTGGTCAGATGCCGCCCCATCAACAGGAAAGAAGAGGCGGCCGGGTACAACAGGATATTATCCATGGATGTCAAATTAGGGCAAGTGACCATTCGGAGCCCCAGGGCGAATGCCGGGGAACTGCCAAAGACGTTCACATTTGATGCAGTGTATGATGCCAGCTCTAAGCAGGCGGACTTGTACGACGAGACGGTAAGGCCCCTCATTGATTCCGTCTTGCAAGGCTTCAATGGGACCATATTTGCCTATGGACAGACTGGTACGGGTAAGACCTACACCATGCAAGGTCTTTGGGTGGAGACTGAAAAAAAAGGGGTCATCCCCAACTCATTTGACCATATTTTCACCCACATCTCCCGGTCCCAAAATCAACAGTATTTGGTGAGGGCATCTTACCTGGAGATCTATCAGGAGGAAATCCGTGACCTGTTGTGTAAGGACCAGACCAAGAAGCTGGAACTCAAGGAAAATCCAGAGAGTGGAGTTTACATCAAAGATCTGTCTTCATTTGTGACCAAAAACGTTAAGGAAATCGAGCACGTTATGAATTTGGGTAATCAGTCCCGGTCGGTCGCCTGTACCAACATGAACGAGTACAGCTCAAGGTCCCACACGATATTTGTTATTACAATAGAGTGCAGCGAGTTGGGTGTGGATGGGGAAGAACATATACGAGTGGGCAAACTCAACTTGGTGGACTTGGCTGGCAGCGAACGACAAAGTAAAACTGGAGCAAATGGAGAAAGGCCCAAGGAGGCTTCAAAAATTAACCTCTCTCTGTCGGCACTGGGGAACGTCATATCGTCACTGGTGGATGGCAGGAGCACCCACATCCCATACAGAGACTCCAAACTGACCCGCTTACTGCAGGATTCACTGGGTGGCAATGCTAAAACCATCATGGTAGCCACCTTGGGCCCAGCAAGTCATCACTATGATGAGACGTTGTCCACTCTCAGGTTTGCCAACAGGGCTAAGAACATTAAAAATAAGCCAAGAATTAACGAGGATCCCAAAGAAACTCTGCTGAGGGAATTCCAAGAAGAAATTGCAAGACTGAAGGCCCAACTGGAAAAGAGAGGGATGCTAAGCAAGAAACGGAGGAGGAACAGCCGAAGGAAAAAATCAGTGGATGGGGACAACATTCCGGAGATGGAAGCTGAAGAAGACAACGATGAGAACCTCATCGAGAAGAACGTAGGGAATTACTTGAAGGAGCAGGCCGAGAGGTTGGAGCAGGAGAAGGCCGCCATACAAGATGACCACAGTTTGCTGGCGGAGGAGAAGCTGAAGCTGATCGAAGAGAAGGAGCAGATGATGGAAGACTTGACCAAGGAGCAGAAAGCCACCGAATTACTGGCTGTAAAATTTAAGGTAATTCTTTAAAATTTTGTTCTTAAAGTTCTACGTTTCCTTAACTTGGTACCAAACGATTTCACGTCATCTCGTACTGTCTGAATAACCGGTCATTCTAATATTCATGAAAAGACTTGAGAGTCCGACACGGAAACTCCAAAAATCACCGAAGACAATGACAAACCAATATGGCTGCCATCCCAACTCCCACCCGACTTTTCCATGGTCCTGAATACTAATACGGCCTAGTAATGTCATGGTGTATACCCTGCTTCCATATTACTTGGCAGATATGGCAGTCAGGACTCTAGGGAAACTCTCTAACAACCCCTGTAGGAGATTCCATGGCAGCCATATTGGTTGTCAACCCGCTTTCCCGGCTGAGTAGAATTTTTAACAACTTGAAGAGGAAAGCTGAAGGATATTTATTGGGGTGTTTGGACTTTTAGGGGAACCTCATAAATCTGTGGTTCATCTTGGCCACATCCACCAGACGTCTTTAGACGTAGGTTTTTTTTGTATTTAACCCTTCAATGTCAGGCTATAATTGTGCTGCTTGGGATCGGCGTTTTACCCTTGGAATGATGGTTTGTCAGTAAGATTATTGTATACGTGTAATGCTCTTTCTACTGTATTACTATTATTACTGGGATGGGGTCAATTAATATTGGGCCCCTGAATCCATGGATAAGGGATGGAGTGAGGGGGTATCGGGCTCAGCAGCCCGGGGATCCGGAGTAAAGTGGTTTCTAAGTCTTGGGATTGGGGAGGAACGTCATGAATTATCTCTGTCTCCTTCATGTCTCCTCTGAGTTCACCACTTGACTTGACTCAATAGCGTCTTCCATCCTGGGGGGAGTTCATCCACATTTTGAACAGTATATACATTTTTTCTGACAGTCCCATGTTTTATGAATTCTCCTTCCCATCCTCATGACGGCCGCCTTACAGGCCACGTAACTACCTGCAGATCCATTTCTTAGCTCTTAAGATCTCGGAGCATGAGATCATAATCAGTCATCATACACTGACTGAAGCTTTGCCAACTGGAACCCGTCTTGTCTTGGCTCCTGTCATGGGTGTTAATCACCAATTGATCTCTTCTTGACGTGAACATCTGGAAACAATGTGAGACCATGAGGAGGGGACGAATTCTATACACATGCAATACATACAAGATATTATTAGATTTAGGGTGCATGCTACATGTTTTGGGGTGCATACTGTACGGCAATGTTCCACATATGGCGTCATACCCAGTTACTCCGTGGTCTAAGCTCCATTTATAGGTTCTATCCAACTTTCTACAACATTTGTATATTGACCACTGAGTTACATCCTGTATTACACTGCAGAGCTGCACTCACTATTCTGCTGGTGGAGTCACTGTGTACATACATTACATTACTTATCCTGTACTGATCCTGAGTTACATCCTGTATTATACTTCAGAGCGACACTCACTATTCTGCTGGTGGAGTCACTGTGGACATACATTACTTATCCTGTACTGATCCTGAGTTACATCCTGTATTATACTCCAGAGCTGCACTCACTATTCTGCTGGTGGAGTCACTGTGTACATACATTACATATCCTGTACTGATCCTGAGTTATATCCTGTATTATACTCCAGAGCTGCACTCACTATTCTACTGGTGGAGTCACTTTGTACATACATTACATTACTTATCCTGTACTGATCCTGAGTTACATCCTGTATTATACTCCGGAGCTGCACTCACTATTCTGCTGGTGGAGTCACTGTGTACATACATTACATTACTTATCCTTTTCTGATCCTGAGTTACATCCTGTATTATACTCCAGAGCTGCACTCACTATTCTGCTGGTGGAGTCACTGTGTACATACATTACATTACTTATCCTTTTCTGATCCTGAGTTACATCCTGTATTATACTCCAGAGCTGCACTCACTATTCTGCTGGTGGAGTCACTGTGTACATACATTACATTACTTATCCTTTTCTGATCCTGAGTTACATCCTGTATTACACTCCAGAGCTGCACTCATTATTCTGCTGGTGTGGGTGTTGTACAGTGTATCAGATAACAATCCAGACATTGCACTGTACAGTATATATAGGTGGTAGTGCACCCTCCTTGAGATGTTGCTGTAAATCCTGGGTCATCTGATGATGTTTCTCATGCAGCAGAATCCAGGATTTTCTCTTAAATTTCCTCCTCTTCAGAATTGCTGCCTTTGCCCACTCACATACCCAGCAGCAGGCAGTGCGCCAGTGTGTAGCTTTTACTCAGGGGGCCAAGAGGTCACCTAATGTGTGGGACAAGTATGACCAATGTGTCCTGACAAAGAGACGACTGACTATAACACAGACCCTCTTTGTGTTCTATCAGGACAAGAAATGTCATCAGACATGAAATCACTGCAGAAATGGATTTATGTGCAAATAACAGAAATATAATAGATAAAAGAAGCGCAGTGTCTGGAATATCATTTGGCAACATGTACAGTGCAATGTCTGGGATGTGATCTGATACACTGTACAGTGCAATGTCTGGGATGTGATCTGATACACCGTACAGTGCAGTGTCTGGGATGTGATCTGATACACTGTGCAGTGCAATGTCCGGGATGTGATCAGATACACTGTGCAGTGCAATGTCTGGGATGTTATGTGATACACTGTACAGTGCAATGTCTGGGATGTGATCTGATATACTGTACAGTGCAGTGTCTGGGATGTTATGTGATACACTGTACAGTACAATGTCTGGGATGTCATCTGATACACTGTACAGTGCAATGTTTGGGATGTGATCTGATACACCGTACAGTGCAATGTCCGGGATGTGATCTGATACACTGTACAGGGCAATGTCTGGGATGTGATCTGATACACCGTACAGTGCAATGTCTGGGATGTGATCTGATACACCGTACAGTGCAATATCTGGGATGTGATCTGATACACTGTACAGTGCAATGTCTGGGATGTTATCGGTTACACTGTACAGTGCAGTGTCTGGGATGTTATTTGATACACTGTACAGTGCAATGTCTGGGATGTGATCTGATACACTGTACAGTGTCTGGGATGTTATGTGATACACTGTACAGTGTCTGGGATGTTATGTGATACACTGTACAATGCAATGTCTGGGATGTGATATGATATACTGTACAGTGCAGTGTCTGGGATGTTATGTGATACACTGTACAATGCAATGTCTGGGATGTGATATGATATACTGTACAGTGCAGTGTCTGGGATGTTATGTGATACACCGTACAGTGCAATGTCTGGGATGTTATCTGATACACTGTACATTGCAGTGTCTGGGATGTTATGTGATACACCGTACAGTGCAATGTCTGGGATGTGATCTGATACACCATGCAGTGCAATGTCTGGGATGTTATCTGATACACCGTACAGTGCAGTGTCTGGGATGTGATCTGATATACCGTACAGTGCAGTGTCTGGGATGTGATCTGATACACCGTACAGTGCAGTGTCTGGGATGTGATCTGATACACCGTACAGTGCAATATCTGGGATGTGATCTGATACACTGTGCAGTGCAATGTCTGGGATGTGATCTGATACACTGTACAGTGCAATGTCTGGGATGTTATGTGATACACCGTACAGTGCAATGTCTGGGATGTTATCTGATACACTGTACAGTGCAATGGCTGGGATGTTATCTGATACACTGTACAGTGCAGTGTCTGGCATGTTATGTGATACACCGTACAGTGCAATGTCTGGGATGTTATCTGATACACTGTACAGTGCAGTGTCTGGGATGTTATGTAATACACCGTACAGTGCAATGTCTGGGATGTGATCTGATACACTGTGCAGTGCAATGTCTGGGATGTTATCTGATACACTGTACAGTGCAATGTCTGGGATGTTATCTGATACACTGTACAGTGCAATGTCTGGGATGTGATCTGATACACCATACAGTGCAATGTCTGGGATGTGATCTGATACACCGTACAGTGCAATATCTGGGATGTGATCTGATACACTGTACAGTGCAATGTCTGGGATGTTATCGGTTACACTGTACAGTGCAGTGTCTGGGATGTTATTTGATACACTGTACAGTGCAATGTCTGGGATGTGATCTGATACACTGTACAGTGTCTGGGATGTTATGTGATACACTGTACAGTGCAATGTCTGGGATGTGATATGATATACTGTACAGTGCAGTGTCTGGGATGTTATGTGATACACAGTACAGTGCAATGTCTGGGATGTTATCTGATACACTGTACAGTGCAGTGTCTGGGATGTTATGTGATACACCGTACAGTGCAATGTCTGGGATGTGATCTGATACACCATGCAGTGCAATGTCTGGGATGTTATCTGATACACCGTACAGTGCAGTGTCTGGGATGTGATCTGATACACCGTACAGTGCAATATCTGGGATGTGATCGGATACACTGTAAAGTGCAATGTCTGGGATGTTATAGGTTACACTGTACGGTGCAATGTCTGGGATGTGATCTGATACACTGTACAGTGCAATGTCTGGGATGTGATCTGATACACCGTACAGTGCAATGCCTGGGATGTGATCTGATACACCGTACAGTGCAATATCTGGGATGTGATCTGATACACTGTACAGTGCAATGTCTGGGATGTTATCGGTTACACTGTACAGTGCAGTGTCTGGGATGTTATGTGATACACTGTACAGTGCAATGTCTGAGATGTGATCTGATACACTGTACAGTGCAATGTCTGGGATGTGATCTGATACACCGTACAGTGCAATATCTGGGATGTGATCTGATACACTGTACAGTGCAATGTCTGGGATGTTATGTGATACACTGTACAGTGCAATGTCTGGGATGTGATCTGATATACTGTACAGTGCAGTGTCTGGGATGTTATGTGATACACTGTACAGTACAATGTCTGGGATGTGATCTGATACACTGTACAGTGCAATGTTTGGGATGTGATCTGATACACCGTACAGTGCAATGTCCGGGATGTGATCTGATACACTGTACAGTGCAATGTCTGGGATGTGATCGGATACACCGTACAGGGCAATGTCTGGGATGTGATCGGATACACGGTACAGTGCAATGTCTGGGATGTGATCGGATGCACTGTACAGTGCAGTGTCTGGGATGTGATCAGATACACCGTACAGGGCAATGTCTGGGATGTGATCGGATACACAGTACAGTACAATGTCTGGGATGTAATCGGATGCACTGTACAGTGCAGTGTCTGGGATGTGATCAGATACACTGTACAGTGCAATGTCTGGGATGTGATCGGATACACTGTACAGTGCAGTGTCTGGGATGTCATCTGATTTATTGTAAAGTGCAATGTCTGGGATGTGATCTGATACACTGTACAGTGCAGTGTCTGGGATGTTATCGGATACACTGTACAGTGCAATGTCTGGGATGTGATCGGATACACCGTACAGTGAAATGTCTGTGATGTGATCTGATACACCGTACAGTGCAGTGTCTGGGATGTTATCTGATACACCATACAGGGCAATGTCTGGGATGTGATTTGATGCACTGTACAGTGCAATGTCTGGGATGTGATCTGATACACTGTACAGTGCAATGTCTGGGATGTGATCGGATACACTGTGCAGTGCAATGTCTGGGATGTGATCGGATACACCGTACAGTGCAATGTCTGTGATGTGATGTGATCTGATACACCAAACAGTGCAATGTCTTGGATGTGATTTGATACACTGTACAGTGCAGTGTCTGGGATGTGATCTGATACACTGTACAGTGCAATGTCTGGGATGTGATCGGATACACAGTACAGTGCAATGTCTGGGATGTGATCGGATGCACTGTACAGTGCAGTGTCTGGGATGTGATCAGATACACCGTACAGGGCAATGTCTGGGATGTGATCGGATACACGGTACAGTGCAATGTCTGGGATGTAATCGGATGCACTGTACAGTGCAGTGTCTGGGATGTGATCAGATACACTGTACAGTGCAATGTCCGGGATGTGATCGGATACACCATACAGTTCAGTGTCTGGGATGTTATCTGATACACCGTACAGTGCAATGTCTGGGATGTGATCGGATACACTGTACAGTGCAGTGTCTGGGATGTCATCTGATTTATTGTAAAGTGCAATGTCTGGGATGTGATCTGATACACTGTACAGTGCAGTGTCTGGGATGTTATCGGATACACTGTACAGTGCAATGTCTGGGATGTGATCGGATACACCGTACAGTGAAATGTCTGTGATGTGATCTGATACACCGTACAGTGCAGTGTCTGGGATGTTATCTGATACACCATACAGGGCAATGTCTGGGATGTGATTTGATGCACTGTACAGTGCAATGTCTGGGATGTGATCTGATACACTGTACAGTGCAATGTCTGGGATGTGATCGGATACACTGTACAGTGCAGTGTCTGGGATGTGATCGGATACACCATACAGTGAAATGTCTGTGATGTGATCTGATACACCGTACAGTGCAGTGTCTGGGATTTTATCTGATACACCATACAGGGCAATGTCTGGGATGTGATTTGATGCACTGTACAGTGCAATGTCTGGGATGTGATCTGATACACTGTACAGTGCAATGTCTGGGATGTGATCTGATACACTGTACAGTGCAATGTCTGGGATGTGATCTGATACACTGTACAGTGCAATGTCTGGGATGTGATCTGATACACCGTACAGTGCAATGTCTGTGATGTGATGTGATCTGATACACCAAACAGTGCAATGTCTTGGATGTGATTTGATATACTGTACCGTGCAATGTCTGGGATGTGATCTGATACACTGTACAGTGCAGTGTCTGGGATGTGATCTGATACACTGTACAGTGCAATGTCTGGGATGTTATCTGATACACTGTACAGTGCAATGTCTGGGATGTGATCTGATACACTGTACAGTGCAATGTCTGGGATGTGATCTGATACACTGTACAGTGCAATGTCTGGGATGTTATCTGATACACTGTACAGTGCAATGTCTGGGATGTGATCGGATACACCGTACAGTGCAATGTCTGGGATGTGATCGGATACACTGTGCAGTGCAATGTCTGGGATGTGATCGGATACACCGTACAGTGCAATGTCTGGGATGTGATCGGATACACTGTACAGTGCAATGTCTGGGATGTGATCTGATTTATTGTAAAGTGCAATGTGTTGGATATTGACTACTTTGTTCAGTGCAATGTCTGGGATAGTAACTAATACATTGTTCAGTATATGGGATATTATGTAATGCAGTGACTAAAATATGATCTCGTACACAGTAACTGTGTTGATGTAACCGAATACATTGTGCAGTGTCTGGGACATTATCTTATACATTGTGCAATGCCTGGGACATTATCTTATATATTGTGCAGTGTCTGGGACATTATCTTATACATTGTGCAGTGCCTGGAATATTATCTTATACATTGTGCAGTGTCTGGGACATTATCTTATACATTGTGCAGTCTCTGGGACATTATCTTATACATTGTGCAGTCTCTGGGACATTATCTTATACATTGTGCAGTGTCTGGGACATTATCTTATACATTGTGCAGTGTCTGGGACATTATCTTATACATTGTGCAGTGCCTGGGATATTATCTTATACATTGTGCAGTGTCTGGGACATTATCTTATACATTGTGCAGTGCCTGGGATATTATCTTATACATAGTGCAGTGTCTGGGACATTATCTTATACATTGTGCAGTGCCTGGGATATTATCTTATACATTGTGCAGTGTCTGGGATATTATATTATACATTGTGCAGTGCCTGGGACATTATCTTATACATTGTGCAGTGTCTGGGACATTATCTTATACATTGTGCAGTGCCTGGGATATTATCTTATACATTGTGCAGTGCCTGGGACATTATCTTATACATTGTGCAGTGTCTGGGACATTATCTTATACATTGTGCAGTGTCTGGGACATTATCTTATACATTGTGCAGTGCCTGGGATATTATCTTATACATTGTGCAGTGTCTGGGACATTATCTTATACATTGTGCAGTGTCTGGGATATTATCTTATATATTGTGCAGTGCCTGGAATATTATCTTATACATTGTGCAGTGCCTGGGACATTATCTTATACATTGTGCAGTGCCTGGGATATTATCTTATACATTGTGCAGTGTCTGGGACATTATCTTATACATTGTGCAGTGCCTGGGACATTATCTTATACATTGTGCAGTGCCTGGGATATTATCTTATACATTGTGCAGTGTCTGGGATATTATCTTATACATTGTGCAGCGTCTGGGACATTATCTTATACATTGTGCAGTGCCTGGGATATTATCTTATACATTGTGCAGTGCCTGGGATATTATCTTATACATTGTGCAGTGCCTGAGATATTATCTTATACATAGTGCAGTGTCTGGGACATTATCTTATACATTGTGCAGTGCCTGGGACATTATCTTATATATTGTGCAGTGTCTGGGACATTATCTTATACATTGTGCAGTGCCTGGGACATTATCTTATACATTGTGCAGCGTCTGGGATATTATCTTATACATTGTGCAGTGCCTGGGATATTATCTTATACATTGTGCAGTGCCTGGGATATTATCTTATACATTGTGCAGTGTCTGGGATATTATCTTATACATTGTGCAGTGTCTGGGATATTATCTTTTACATTGTGCAGTGCCTGGGATATTATCTTATACATTGTGCAGTGCCTGGGATATTATATTATACATTGTGCAGTGCCTGGGATATTATCTTATACATTGTGCAGTGCCTGGGATATTATCTTATACATTGTGCAGTGTCTGGGACATTATCTTATACATTGTGCAGTGCCTGGGATATTATCTTATACATTGTGCAGTGCCTGGGATATTATCTTATACATTGTGCAGTGCCTGGGATATTATCTTATACATTGTGCAGTGCCTGGGATATTATCTTATACATTGTGCAGTGCCTGGGATATTATCTTATACATTGTGCAGTGCCTGGGATATTATCTTATACATTGTGCAGTGCCTGGGACATTATCTTATACATTGTGCAGTGCCTGGGATATTATATTATACATTGTGCAGTGCCTGGGATATTATCTTATACATTGTGCAGTGCCTGGGATATTATCTTATACATTGTGCAGTGCCTGGGATATTATATTATACATTGTGCAGTGTCTGGAACATTATCTTATATATTGTGCAGTGCCTGGGATATTATCTTATACATTGTGCAGTGCCTGGGACATTATCTTATACATTGTGCAGTGCCTGGGACATTATCTTATACATTGTGCAGTGCCTGGGATATTATCTTATACATTGTGCAGTGCCTGGGACATTATCTTATACATTGTGCAGTGCCTGGGACATTATCTTATACATTGTGCAGTGCCTGGGACATTATCTTATACATTGTGCAGCGTCTGGGACATTATGTTATACATTGTGCAGTGCCTGGGACATTATGTTATACATTGTGCAGTGCCTGGGATATTATCTTATACATTGTGCAGTGCCTGGGACATTATCTTATACATTGTGCAGTGCCTGGGACATTATCTTATACATTGTGCAGTGCATGGGATATTATCTTATACATTGTGCAGTGTCTGGGACATTATCTTATACATTGTGCAGTCTCTGGGACATTATATTATACATTGTGCAGTGTCTGGGACATTATCTTATATATTGTGCAGTGCCTGGGACATTATCTTATACATTGTGCAGTCTCTGGGACATTATCTTATACATTGTGCAGTCTCTGGGACATTATATTATACATTGTGCAGTGCCTGGGATATTATCTTATACATTGTGCAGTGCCTGGGACATTATCTTATACATTGTGCAGTGCCTGGGATATTATCTTATACATTGTGCAGTGTCTGGAACATTATCTTATACATTGTGCAGTGCCTGGGATATTATCTTATACATTGTGCAGTGCCTGGGACATTATCTTATACATTGTGCAGTCTCTGGGACATTATCTTATACATTGTGCAGTGCCTGGGACATTATCTTACACATTGTGCAGTGCCTGGGACATTATCTTATACATTGTGCAGTCTCTGGGACATTATCTTATACATTGTGCAGTGCCTGGGACATTATCTTATACATTGTGCAGTGCCTGGGACATTATCTTATACATTGTGCAGTGTCTGGGACATTATCTTATACATTGTGCAGTGCCTGGAATATTATCTTATACATTGTGCAGTGTCTGGGACATTATCTTATACATTGTGCAGTGTCTGGGACATTATCTTATACATTGTGCAGTGCCTGGGATATTATCTTATACATTGTGCAGTGCCTGGGATATTATCTTATACATTGTGCAGTGCCTGGGATATTATCTTATACATTGTGCAGTGTCTGGGATATTATCTTATACATTGTGCAGTGCCTGGGATATTACCTTATACATTGTGCAGTGTCTGGGATATTATCTTATACATTGTGCAGTGCCTGGGACATTATCTTATACATTGTGCAGTGCCTGGGATATTATCTTATACATTGTGCAGTGCCTGGGCCATTATCTTATACATTGTGCAGTGCCTGGGACATTATCTTATACATTGTGCAGTGTCTGGGACATTATCTTATACATTGTGCAGTGCCTGGGACATTATCTTATACATTGTGCAGTGTCTGGGACATTATCTTATACATTGTGCAGTGTCTGGGATATTATCTTATACATTGTGCAGTGCCTGGGATATTATCTTATACATTGTGCAGTGCCTGGGATATTATCTTATACATTGTGCAGTGTCTGGGACATTATCTTATACATTGTGCAGTGCCTGGGACATTATCTTATATATTGTGCAGTGTCTGGGACATTATCTTATACATTGTGCAGTGCCTGGGATATTATCTTATACATTGTGCAGTGTCTGGGATATTATCTTATACATTGTGCAGTGTCTGGGACATTATCTTATACATTGTGCAGTGTCTGGGACATTATCTTATACATTGTGCAGTGCCTGGAATATTATCTTATACATTGTGCAGTGTCTGGGACATTATCTTATACATTGTGCAGTGTCTGGGACATTATCTTATACATTGTGCAGTGCCTGGAATATTATCTTATACATTGTGCAGTGTCTGGGATATTATCTTATACATTGTGCAGTGTCTGGGACATTATCTTATACATTGTGCAGTGTCTGGGACATTATCTTATACATTGTGCAGTGCCTGGGATATTATCTTATACATTGTGCAGTGCCTGGGACATTATCTTACACATTGTGCAGTGCCTGGGACATTATCTTATACATTGTGCAGTCTCTGGGACATTATCTTATACATTGTGCAGTGCCTGGGACATTATCTTATACATTGTGCAGTGCCTGGGACATTATCTTATACATTGTGCAGTGTCTGGGACATTATCTTATACATTGTGCAGTGCCTGGAATATTATCTTATACATTGTGCAGTGTCTGGGACATTATCTTATACATTGTGCAGTGTCTGGGACATTATCTTATACATTGTGCAGTGCCTGGGATATTATCTTATACATTGTGCAGTGCCTGGGATATTATCTTATACATTGTGCAGTGCCTGGGATATTATCTTATACATTGTGCAGTGTCTGGGATATTATCTTATACATTGTGCAGTGCCTGGGATATTATCTTATACATTGTGCAGTGCCTGGGATATTATCTTATACATTGTGCAGTGTCTGGGACATTATCTTATACATTGTGCAGTGCCTGGGACATTATCTTATATATTGTGCAGTGTCTGGGACATTATCTTATACATTGTGCAGTGCCTGGGATATTATCTTATACATTGTGCAGTGTCTGGGATATTATCTTATACATTGTGCAGTGTCTGGGACATTATCTTATACATTGTGCAGTGTCTGGGACATTATCTTATACATTGTGCAGTGCCTGGAATATTATCTTATACATTGTGCAGTGTCTGGGACATTATCTTATACATTGTGCAGTGTCTGGGACATTATCTTATACATTGTGCAGTGCCTGGAATATTATCTTATACATTGTGCAGTGTCTGGGATATTATCTTATACATTGTGCAGTGTCTGGGACATTATCTTATACATTGTGCAGTGTCTGGGACATTATCTTATACATTGTGCAGTGCCTGGGATATTATCTTATACATTGTGCAGTGTCTGGGACATTATCTTATACATTGTGCAGTGCCTGGGATATTATCTTATACATTGTGCAGTGCCTGGGATATTATCTTATACATTGTGCAGTGTCTGGGACATTATCTTATACATTGTGCAATGCCTGGGATATTACCTTATACATTGTGCAGTGTCTGGGATATTATCTTATACATTGTGCAGTGCCTGGGACATTATCTTATACATTGTGCAGTGCATGGGATATTATCTTATACATTGTGCAGTGTCTGGGACATTATCTTATACATTGTGCAGTCTCTGGGACATTATATTATACATTGTGCAGTGTCTGGGACATTATCTTATATATTGTGCAGTGCCTGGGACATTATCTTATACATTGTGCAGTCTCTGGGACATTATCTTATACATTGTGCAGTCTCTGGGACATTATATTATACATTGTGCAGTGCCTGGGATATTATCTTATACATTGTGCAGTGCCTGGGACATTATCTTATACATTGTGCAGTGCCTGGGATATTATCTTATACATTGTGCAGTGTCTGGAACATTATCTTATACATTGTGCAGTGCCTGGGATATTATCTTATACATTGTGCAGTGCCTGGGACATTATCTTATACATTGTGCAGTCTCTGGGACATTATCTTATACATTGTGCAGTGCCTGGGACATTATCTTACACATTGTGCAGTGCCTGGGACATTATCTTATACATTGTGCAGTCTCTGGGACATTATCTTATACATTGTGCAGTGCCTGGGACATTATCTTATACATTGTGCAGTGCCTGGGACATTATCTTATACATTGTGCAGTGTCTGGGACATTATCTTATACATTGTGCAGTGCCTGGAATATTATCTTATACATTGTGCAGTGTCTGGGACATTATCTTATACATTGTGCAGTGTCTGGGACATTATCTTATACATTGTGCAGTGCCTGGGATATTATCTTATACATTGTGCAGTGCCTGGGATATTATCTTATACATTGTGCAGTGCCTGGGATATTATCTTATACATTGTGCAGTGTCTGGGATATTATCTTATACATTGTGCAGTGCCTGGGATATTACCTTATACATTGTGCAGTGTCTGGGATATTATCTTATACATTGTGCAGTGCCTGGGACATTATCTTATACATTGTGCAGTGCCTGGGATATTATCTTATACATTGTGCAGTGCCTGGGCCATTATCTTATACATTGTGCAGTGCCTGGGACATTATCTTATACATTGTGCAGTGCCTGGGACATTATCTTATACATTGTGCAGTGTCTGGGACATTATCTTATACATTGTGCAGTGTCTGGGATATTATCTTATACATTGTGCAGTGCCTGGGATATTATCTTATACATTGTGCAGTGCCTGGGATATTATCTTATACATTGTGCAGTGTCTGGGACATTATCTTATACATTGTGCAGTGCCTGGGACATTATCTTATATATTGTGCAGTGTCTGGGACATTATCTTATACATTGTGCAGTGCCTGGGATATTATCTTATACATTGTGCAGTGTCTGGGATATTATCTTATACATTGTGCAGTGTCTGGGACATTATCTTATACATTGTGCAGTGTCTGGGACATTATCTTATACATTGTGCAGTGCCTGGAATATTATCTTATACATTGTGCAGTGTCTGGGACATTATCTTATACATTGTGCAGTGTCTGGGACATTATCTTATACATTGTGCAGTGCCTGGAATATTATCTTATACATTGTGCAGTGTCTGGGATATTATCTTATACATTGTGCAGTGTCTGGGACATTATCTTATACATTGTGCAGTGTCTGGGACATTATCTTATACATTGTGCAGTGCCTGGGATATTATCTTATACATTGTGCAGTGCCTGGGACATTATCTTACACATTGTGCAGTGCCTGGGACATTATCTTATACATTGTGCAGTCTCTGGGACATTATCTTATACATTGTGCAGTGCCTGGGACATTATCTTATACATTGTGCAGTGCCTGGGACATTATCTTATACATTGTGCAGTGTCTGGGACATTATCTTATACATTGTGCAGTGCCTGGAATATTATCTTATACATTGTGCAGTGTCTGGGACATTATCTTATACATTGTGCAGTGTCTGGGACATTATCTTATACATTGTGCAGTGCCTGGGATATTATCTTATACATTGTGCAGTGCCTGGGATATTATCTTATACATTGTGCAGTGCCTGGGATATTATCTTATACATTGTGCAGTGTCTGGGATATTATCTTATACATTGTGCAGTGCCTGGGATATTACCTTATACATTGTGCAGTGTCTGGGATATTATCTTATACATTGTGCAGTGCCTGGGATATTATCTTATACATTGTGCAGTGTCTGGGACATTATCTTATACATTGTGCAGTGCCTGGGATATTATCTTATACATTGTGCAGTGCCTGGGATATTATCTTATACATTGTGCAGTGCCTGGGACATTATCTTATACATTGTGCAGTGCCTGGGACATTATCTTATACATTGTGCAGTGTCTGGGACATTATCTTATACATTGTGCAGTGTCTGGGATATTATCTTATACATTGTGCAGTGCCTGGGATATTATCTTATACATTGTGCAGTGCCTGGGATATTATCTTATACATTGTGCAGTGTCTGGGACATTATCTTATACATTGTGCAGTGCCTGGGACATTATCTTATATATTGTGCAGTGTCTGGGACATTATCTTATACATTGTGCAGTGCCTGGGATATTATCTTATACATTGTGCAGTGTCTGGGATATTATCTTATACATTGTGCAGTGTCTGGGACATTATCTTATACATTGTGCAGTGTCTGGGACATTATCTTATACATTGTGCAGTGCCTGGAATATTATCTTATACATTGTGCAGTGTCTGGGACATTATCTTATACATTGTGCAGTGTCTGGGACATTATCTTATACATTGTGCAGTGCCTGGAATATTATCTTATACATTGTGCAGTGTCTGGGATATTATCTTATACATTGTGCAGTGTCTGGGACATTATCTTATACATTGTGCAGTGTCTGGGACATTATCTTATACATTGTGCAGTGCCTGGGATATTATCTTATACATTGTGCAGTGTCTGGGACATTATCTTATACATTGTGCAGTGCCTGGGATATTATCTTATACATTGTGCAGTGCCTGGGATATTATCTTATACATTGTGCAGTGTCTGGGACATTATCTTATACATTGTGCAGTGCCTGGGATATTACCTTATACATTGTGCAGTGTCTGGGATATTATCTTATACATTGTGCAGTGCCTGGGATATTATCTTATACATTGTGCAGTGCCTGGGATATTATCTTATACATTGTGCAGTGTCTGGGATATTATCTTATACATTGTGCAGTGTCTGGGATATTATCTTATACATTGTGCAGTGCCTGGGATATTATCTTATACATTGTGCAGTGCCTGGGATATTATATTATACATTGTGCAGTGCCTGGGATATTATCTTATACATTGTGCAGTGCCTGGGATATTATCTTATACATTGTGCAGTGTCTGGGACATTATCTTATACATTGTGCAGTGCCTGGGATATTATCTTATACATTGTGCAGTGCCTGGGATATTATCTTATACATTGTGCAGTGCCTGGGATATTATCTTATACATTGTGCAGTGCCTGGGATATTATCTTATACATTGTGCAGTGCCTGGGATATTATCTTATACATTGTGCAGTGCCTGGGATATTATCTTATACATTGTGCAGTGCCTGGGACATTATCTTATACATTGTGCAGTGCCTGGGATATTATATTATACATTGTGCAGTGTCTGGGACATTATCTTATATATTGTGCAGTGCCTGGGATATTATCTTATACATTGTGCAGTGCCTGGGACATTATCTTATACATTGTGCAGTGCCTGGGACATTATCTTATACATTGTGCAGTGCCTGGGATATTATCTTATACATTGTGCAGTGCCTGGGACATTATCTTATACATTGTGCAGTGCCTGGGACATTATCTTATACATTGTGCAGTGTCTGGGACATTATATTATACATTGTCCAGTGTCTGGGACATTATCTTATACATTGTGCAGTCTCTGGGACATTATATTATACATTGTGCAGTGTCTGGGACATTATCTTATACATTGTGCAGTGCCTGGGATATTATCTTATACATTGTGCAGTGCCTGGGACATTATCTTATACATTGTGCAGTGCCTGGGATATTATCTTATACATTGTGCAGTGTCTGGAACATTATCTTATACATTGTGCAGTGCCTGGGACATTATCTTATACATTGTGCAGTGCCTGGGACATTATCTTATACATTGTGCAGTGCCTGGGATATTATCTTATACATTGTGCAGTCTCTGGGACATTATCTTATACATTGTGCAGTGTCTGGGACATTATCTTATACATTGTGCAGTGCCTGGGACATTATCTTATACATTGTGCAGTGCCTGGGACATTATCTTATACATTGTGCAGTGCCTGGGATATTATCTTATACATTGTGCAGTGTCTGGGACATTATCTTATACATTGTGCAGTGTCTGGGACATTATCTTATACATTGTGCAGTGCCTGGGATATTATCTTATACATTGTGCAGTGCCTGGGATATTATCTTATACATTGTGCAGTGCCTGGGATATTATCTTATACATTGTGCAGTGTCTGGGACATTATCTTATACATTGTGCAGTGCCTGGGATATTACCTTATACATCGTGCAGTGTCTGGGATATTATCTTATACATTGTGCAGTGCCTGGGATATTATCTTATACATTGTGCAGTGCCTGGGCCATTATCTTATACATTGTGCAGTGCCTGGGACATTATCTTATACATTGTGCAGTGTCTGGGACATTATCTTATACATTGTGCAGTGCCTGGGATATTATCTTATACATTGTGCAGTGTCTGGGACATTATCTTATACATTGTGCAATGCCTGGGACATTATCTTATATATTGTGCAGTGTCTGGGACATTATCTTATACATTGTGCAGTGCCTGGGATATTATCTTATACATTGTGCAGTGTCTGGGATATTATCTTATACATTGTGCAGTGCCTGGGACATTATCTTATACATTGTGCAGTGCCTGGGACATTATCTTATACATTGTGCAGTGTCTGGGACATTATCTTATACATTGTGCAGTGCCTGGAATATTATCTTATACATTGTGCAGTGTCTGGGACATTATCTTATACATTGTGCAGTGTCTGGGACATTATCTTATACATTGTGCAGTGCCTGGGATATTATCTTATACATTGTGCAGTGCCTGGGATATTATCTTATACATTGTGCAGTGCCTGGGATATTATCTTATACATTGTGCAGTGCCTGGGATATTATCTTATACATTGTGCAGTGTCTGGGATATTATCTTATACATTGTGCAGTGCCTGGGATATTACCTTATACATTGTGCAGTGTCTGGGATATTATCTTATACATTGTGCAGTGCCTGGGACATTATCTTATACATTGTGCAGTGCCTGGGATATTATCTTATACATTGTGCAGTGCCTGGGCCATTATCTTATACATTGTGCAGTGCCTGGGACATTATCTTATACATTGTGCAGTGCCTGGGATATTATCTTATACATTGTGCAGTGTCTGGGACATTATCTTATACATTGTGCAGTGTCTGGGATATTATCTTATACATTGTGCAGTGCCTGGGATATTATCTTATACATTGTGCAGTGCCTGGGATATTATCTTATACATTGTGCAGTGTCTGGGACATTATCTTATACATTGTGCAGTGCCTGGGACATTATCTTATATATTGTGCAGTGTCTGGGACATTATCTTATACATTGTGCAGTGCCTGGGATATTATCTTATACATTGTGCAGTGTCTGGGATATTATCTTATACATTGTGCAGTGTCTGGGACATTATCTTATACATTGTGCAGTGTCTGGGACATTATCTTATACATTGTGCAGTGCCTGGAATATTATCTTATACATTGTGCAGTGTCTGGGACATTATCTTATACATTGTGCAGTGTCTGGGACATTATCTTATACATTGTGCAGTGCCTGGAATATTATCTTATACATTGTGCAGTGTCTGGGATATTATCTTATACATTGTGCAGTGTCTGGGACATTATCTTATACATTGTGCAGTGTCTGGGACATTATCTTATACATTGTGCAGTGCCTGGGATATTATCTTATACATTGTGCAGTGCCTGGGACATTATCTTACACATTGTGCAGTGCCTGGGACATTATCTTATACATTGTGCAGTCTCTGGGACATTATCTTATACATTGTGCAGTGCCTGGGACATTATCTTATACATTGTGCAGTGCCTGGGACATTATCTTATACATTGTGCAGTGTCTGGGACATTATCTTATACATTGTGCAGTGCCTGGAATATTATCTTATACATTGTGCAGTGTCTGGGACATTATCTTATACATTGTGCAGTGTCTGGGACATTATCTTATACATTGTGCAGTGCCTGGGATATTATCTTATACATTGTGCAGTGCCTGGGATATTATCTTATACATTGTGCAGTGCCTGGGATATTATCTTATACATTGTGCAGTGTCTGGGATATTATCTTATACATTGTGCAGTGCCTGGGATATTATCTTATACATTGTGCAGTGTCTGGGATATTATCTTATACATTGTGCAGTGCCTGGGATATTATCTTATACATTGTGCAGTGTCTGGGACATTATCTTATACATTGTGCAGTGCCTGGGATATTATCTTATACATTGTGCAGTGCCTGGGATATTATCTTATACATTGTGCAGTGCCTGGGACATTATCTTATACATTGTGCAGTGCCTGGGACATTATCTTATACATTGTGCAGTGTCTGGGACATTATCTTATACATTGTGCAGTGTCTGGGATATTATCTTATACATTGTGCAGTGCCTGGGATATTATCTTATACATTGTGCAGTGCCTGGGATATTATCTTATACATTGTGCAGTGTCTGGGACATTATCTTATACATTGTGCAGTGCCTGGGACATTATCTTATATATTGTGCAGTGTCTGGGACATTATCTTATACATTGTGCAGTGCCTGGGATATTATCTTATACATTGTGCAGTGTCTGGGATATTATCTTATACATTGTGCAGTGTCTGGGACATTATCTTATACATTGTGCAGTGTCTGGGACATTATCTTATACATTGTGCAGTGCCTGGAATATTATCTTATACATTGTGCAGTGTCTGGGACATTATCTTATACATTGTGCAGTGTCTGGGACATTATCTTATACATTGTGCAGTGCCTGGAATATTATCTTATACATTGTGCAGTGTCTGGGATATTATCTTATACATTGTGCAGTGTCTGGGACATTATCTTATACATTGTGCAGTGTCTGGGACATTATCTTATACATTGTGCAGTGCCTGGGATATTATCTTATACATTGTGCAGTGTCTGGGACATTATCTTATACATTGTGCAGTGCCTGGGATATTATCTTATACATTGTGCAGTGCCTGGGATATTATCTTATACATTGTGCAGTGTCTGGGACATTATCTTATACATTGTGCAGTGCCTGGGATATTACCTTATACATTGTGCAGTGTCTGGGATATTATCTTATACATTGTGCAGTGCCTGGGATATTATCTTATACATTGTGCAGTGCCTGGGATATTATCTTATACATTGTGCAGTGTCTGGGATATTATCTTATACATTGTGCAGTGTCTGGGATATTATCTTATACATTGTGCAGTGCCTGGGATATTATCTTATACATTGTGCAGTGCCTGGGATATTATATTATACATTGTGCAGTGCCTGGGATATTATCTTATACATTGTGCAGTGCCTGGGATATTATCTTATACATTGTGCAGTGTCTGGGACATTATCTTATACATTGTGCAGTGCCTGGGATATTATCTTATACATTGTGCAGTGCCTGGGATATTATCTTATACATTGTGCAGTGCCTGGGATATTATCTTATACATTGTGCAGTGCCTGGGATATTATCTTATACATTGTGCAGTGCCTGGGATATTATCTTATACATTGTGCAGTGCCTGGGATATTATCTTATACATTGTGCAGTGCCTGGGACATTATCTTATACATTGTGCAGTGCCTGGGATATTATATTATACATTGTGCAGTGTCTGGGACATTATCTTATATATTGTGCAGTGCCTGGGATATTATCTTATACATTGTGCAGTGCCTGGGACATTATCTTATACATTGTGCAGTGCCTGGGACATTATCTTATACATTGTGCAGTGCCTGGGATATTATCTTATACATTGTGCAGTGCCTGGGACATTATCTTATACATTGTGCAGTGCCTGGGACATTATCTTATACATTGTGCAGTGTCTGGGACATTATATTATACATTGTCCAGTGTCTGGGACATTATCTTATACATTGTGCAGTCTCTGGGACATTATATTATACATTGTGCAGTGTCTGGGACATTATCTTGTACATTGTGCAGTGCCTGGGATATTATCTTATACATTGTGCAGTGCCTGGGACATTATCTTATACATTGTGCAGTGCCTGGGATATTATCTTATACATTGTGCAGTGTCTGGAACATTATCTTATACATTGTGCAGTGCCTGGGACATTATCTTATACATTGTGCAGTGCCTGGGACATTATCTTATACATTGTGCAGTGCCTGGGATATTATCTTATACATTGTGCAGTCTCTGGGACATTATCTTATACATTGTGCAGTGTCTGGGACATTATCTTATACATTGTGCAGTGCCTGGGACATTATCTTATACATTGTGCAGTGCCTGGGACATTATCTTATACATTGTGCAGTGCCTGGGATATTATCTTATACATTGTGCAGTGTCTGGGACATTATCTTATACATTGTGCAGTGTCTGGGACATTATCTTATACATTGTGCAGTGCCTGGGATATTATCTTATACATTGTGCAGTGCCTGGGATATTATCTTATACATTGTGCAGTGTCTGGGACATTATCTTATACATTGTGCAGTGCCTGGGATATTACCTTATACATCGTGCAGTGTCTGGGATATTATCTTATACATTGTGCAGTGCCTGGGATATTATCTTATACATTGTGCAGTGCCTGGGCCATTATCTTATACATTGTGCAGTGCCTGGGACATTATCTTATACATTGTGCAGTGTCTGGGACATTATCTTATACATTGTGCAGTGCCTGGGATATTATCTTATACATTGTGCAGTGTCTGGGACATTATCTTATACATTGTGCAATGCCTGGGACATTATCTTATATATTGTGCAGTGTCTGGGACATTATCTTATACATTGTGCAGTGCCTGGGATATTATCTTATACATTGTGCAGTGTCTGGGATATTATCTTATACATTGTGCAGTGTCTGGGACATTATCTTATACATTGTGCAGTGTCTGGGACATTATCTTATACATTGTGCAGTGCCTGGAATATTATCTTATACATTGTGCAGTGTCTGGGACATTATCTTATACATTGTGCAGTGTCTGGGACATTATCTTATACATTGTGCAGTGCCTGGGATATTATCTTATACATTGTGCAGTGTCTGGGACATTATCTTATACATTGTGCAGTGCCTGGGATATTATCTTATACATTGTGCAGTGTCTGGGACATTATCTTATACATTGTGCAGTGCCTGGGATATTATCTTATACATTATGCAGTGCCTGGGATATTATCTTATACATTGTGCAGTGTCTGGGACATTATCTTATACATTGTGCAGTGCCTGGGATATTACCTTATACATTGTGCAGTGTCTGGGATATTATCTTATACATTGTGCAGTGCCTGGGATATTATCTTATACATTGTGCAGTGCCTGGGCCATTATCTTATACATTGTGCAGTGCCTGGGACATTATCTTATACATTGTGCAGTGTCTGGGACATTATCTTATACATTGTGCAGTGCCTGGGATATTATCTTATACATTGTGCAGTGTCTGGGACATTATCTTATACATTGTGCAGTGTCTGGGACATTATCTTATATATTGTGCAGTGCCTGGGATATTATCTTATACATTGTGCAGTGTCTGGGATATTATCTTATACATTGTGCAGTGTCTGGGACATTATCTTATACATTGTGCAGTGCCTGGGATATTATCTTATACATTGTGCAGTGTCTGGGACATTATCTTATACATTGTGCAGTGCCTGGGACATTATCTTATATATTGTGCAGTGTCTGGGACATTATCTTATACATTGTGCAGTGCCTGGGATATTATCTTATACATTGTGCAGTGTCTGGGATATTATCTTATACATTGTGCAGTGTCTGGGACATTATCTTATACATTGTGCAGTGTCTGGGACATTATCTTATACATTGTGCAGCATATGGGACATAGAAATCTATTTGACTGTATAACATGGGATAGCCCTGGTTGCATGCCAGCGCTGTGGGGCAGTGTGAATTGCTGATATATGTAGGTCTGGGATGTGAGCACTGGCTCTCACTGTAAATGCCCCAAACATCCTCTCACACTTCAGCAATTTCCTCTGAACTTCCTGAGACTCTGTCCCATATCTGTCTCCTGTCATCAGCCCAACATGTGCGACACCTCCCTCGAGACACCTTCTAAAAGAGACTGCGTACAACCAAAATCCTCACTGCACTGTCCTATTCTGTAATATACACCGCAGATCAGATTGCTGCAGGTCATCACTGCACTGTCCTAGTCTGTAATATACACCACAGATCAGATTGCTGCAGATCATCACTGCGCTGTCCTAGTCTGTAATATACACCACATATCAGATTGCTGCAGATCATCACTGCACTGTCCTAGTCTGTAATATACACCGCAGATCAGATTGCTGCAGATCATCACTGCACTGTCCTATTCTGTAATACACACCGCAGATCAGATTGCTGCAGATCATCACTGCACTGTTCTAGTCTGTAATACACACCGCAGATCAGATTGCTGCAGATCATCACTGCACTGTTCTAGTCTGTAATATACACCACAGATCAGATTGCTGCAGATCATCACTGCACTGTCCTAGTCTGTAATATACACCGCAGATCAGATTGCTGCAGATCATCACTGCACTGTCCTAGTCTGTAATATACACCACAGATCAGATTGCTGCAGATCATCACTGCACTGTCCTAGTCTGTAATATACACCACAGATCAGATTGCTGCAGATCTTCACTGCACTCTCCTAGTCTGTAATACACACCACAGATCAGATTGCTGCAGATCATCACTGCACTGTCCTAGTCTGTAATACACCGGAGATCAGATTGCTGCAGATCATCACTGCACTGTCCTAGTCTGTAATACACCACAGATCAGATTGCTGCAGATCATCACTGCACTGTCCTAGTCTGTAATATACACCACAGATCAGATTGCTGCAGATCTTCACTGCACTGTCCTAGTCTGTAATACACACCGCAGATCAGATTGTTGCAGATCATCACTGCGCTGTCCTAGTCTGTAATATACACCACAGATCAGATTGCTGCAGATCATCACTGCACTGTCCTAGTCTGTAATATACACCGCAGATCAGATTGCTACAGATCCTCACTGCACTGTCCTAGTCTGTAATATACACCGCAGATCAGATTGCTGCAGATCATCACTGCACTGTCCTAGTCTGTAATATACACCACAGATCAGATTGCTGCAGATCATCACTGCACTTTCCTAGTCTGTAATACACACCACAGATCAGATTGCTGCAGATCATCACTGCACTGTCCTAGTCTGTAATACACACCGCAGATCAGATTGCTGCAGATCATCACTGCACTGTCCTAGTCTGTAATAAACCACAGATCAGATTGCTGCAGATCATCACTGCACTGTCCTAGTCTGTAATATACACCACAGATCATATTTCTGCAGATCATCACTGCGCTGTCCTAGTCTGTAATACACACCACAGATCAGATTTCTGCAGATCATCACTGCACTGTCCTAGTCTGTAATACACACCACAGATCAGATTGCTGCAGATCATCACTGCGCTGTCCTAGTCTGTAATACACCGCAGATCATCACTGCGCTGTCCTAGTCTATAATATACACCGCAGATCAGATTGCTGCAGATCATCACTGCACTGTCCTAGTCTGTAATATACACCGCAGATCAGATTGCTGCAGATCTTCACTGCACTGTCCTAGTCTATAATATACACCGCAGATCAGATTGCTGCAGATCTTCACTGCACTGTCCTAGTCTATAATATACACCGCAGATCAGATTGCTGCAGATCATCACTGCACTGTCCTAGTCTGTAATACACACCACAGATCAGATTGCTGCAGATCATCACTGCACTGTCCTCGTCTGTAATATACACCGCAGATCAGATTGCTACAGATCCTCACTGCACTGTCCTAGTCTGTAATACACACCGCAGATCAGATTGCTGCAGATCATCACTGCGCTGTCCTAGTCTGTAATACACACCGCAGATCAGATTGCTGCAGATCATCACTGCGCTGTCCTAGTCTGTAATACACACCGCAGATCAGATTGCTACAGATCATCACTGCACTGTCCTAGTCTGTAATACACACCGCAGATCAGATTGCTGCAGATCATCACTGCGCTGTCCTAGTCTGTAATAAACCACAGATCATATTGCTGCAGATCATCACTGCGCTGTCCTAGTCTATAATATACACCGCAGATCAGATTGCTGCAGATCTTCACTGCGCTGTCCTAGTCTGTAATACACACCACAGATCAGATTGCTGCAGATCATCACTGCACTGTCCTAGTCTGTAATACACACCGCAGATCAGATTGCTGCAGATCTTCACTGCGCTGTCCTAGTCTGTAATACACACCACAGATCAGATTGCTGCAGATCATCACTGCACTGTCCTAGTCTGTAATACACACCGCAGATCAGATTGCTGCAGATCATCACTGCACTGTCCTAGTCTGTAATACACACCGCAGATCAGATTGCTGCAGATCATCACTGCGCTGTCCTAGTCTGTAATAAACCACAGATCATATTGCTGCAGATCATCACTGCGCTGTCCTAGTCTATAATATACACCGCAGATCAGATTGCTGCAGATCTTCACTGCGCTGTCCTAGTCTGTAATACACACCACAGATCAGATTGCTGCAGATCATCACTGCACTGTCCTAGTCTGTAATACACACCACAGATCAGATTGCTGCAGATCTTCACTGCGCTGTCCTAGTCTGTAATACACACCACAGATCAGATTGCTGCAGATCATCACTGCACTGTCCTAGTCTGTAATATACACCACAGATCAGATTGCTGCAGATCTTCACTGCACTGCCACACATATCGCACTGCAATCAGAACATCTTGTATACTGCAGACCTTCACTGCGCTGCTTCTTCCGGTCATGTAATTTGCCTCCTATCAGCAGGCACTTGTTTGTGCGCTCACCGGATCTTCTGTCGTTATAAGAACGGTCGTTTGTGAGCAGCGCATTTTCCTGTGTAAACACGAGATCTGCTGCCGAAAATATCCAAACTGTATGGGAAGGAACGATCGTATTAACCCGTCCCCATACTCCCGGTCATTGCGGCATGTAAATAACGGGCGCCGATTGTCACATCATTATCATGGATCGGCACTCGTTACAGGGAAGATTGGTCCTTATTCTCTTGTCTCTCACGCATTGGTGAAAGGGTCGGACCGGTCTGCTGAGTGTCTGCTGAGAGCACCCCCCATATGGAAGCTTGGGGGGCGATAAAAGACTAAACACACCCGGTGGCATCAGATCACACACTGTCAGCGCTCTCGCCTCTGCCGGGCTTTGTTTGGCATCCAGTAATTTCCAGTGAAAGATTCATTAGTCTCTGACCAACTCTATTATTAAATGCAGCTATTGTGCTCAGTCCTGAGCTTGGAAATGTTGAGTTATTTCTCTCCCCGGGGGCCCCCACCATCACCGCCACAGTCACCCCAACAGTCACCACCTCAGTCATCCCCACTCACCCCCACAGTCACCCAACAGTCACCCAACAGTCACCACCACAGTCACCACCACAGTCATCACCACTCACCACAACAGTCACCCGAAGAGTCACCACCATATTCACATCCACACACACCCTACAGTCACCGCCAGTCACCCCAACAGTCACACACAGTCACCGCCACAGTCACCCCAACAGTCACCACCACAGTCACCCGAAGAGTCACCACCATAGTCACATCCACACACACCCTACAGTCACCACCAGTCACCCCAACAGTCACACACACAGTCACACACACAGTCACCGCCACAGTCACCCCAACAGTCATCACCAGTCACCCCCACATTCACCCAACAGTCACCACCAGTCACCTCAAGAATCACCACCACAGTTACCACCACAGTCACACCCACAGTCACCACCATTCACACCAACAGTCACCCACACAGTCACCCCAAGAGTCACCACCACAGTCATAACCAGTCACCCCCACAGTCACCTCCACAGTCACCTCCACAGTCACCCCCACAGTCACCCCCACATTCGCCCCCACAGTCACCCCCACAGTCACCAAAACGGTCACCACCAGTCACCCCAAGAGTTACCACCACAGTCATCATCAGTCACCCCCACAGTCACCACCAGTCACCCCAAGAGTGACCACCAGTTACCACCACAGTCACCCCCACAGTCATCACCAGTCACCCCGACAGTCACCCACACAGTCACCACCACAGTCATCGCGAGTCACCCAACAGTCACCACCACAGTCATCATCAGTCACCCCCACAGTCACCCAACAGTCACCCCAAGAGTCACCACAACAGTCATCACCAGTCACCACCACAGTCACCCCACAGTCACCCCACGAGTCACCACTACAGTCATCACCAGTCACCCCCACAGTCACCCAACAGTCACCCCAAGAGTCACCACAACAGTCATCACCAGTCACCCCACAGTCACCACCAGTCACCCCAGGAGTCACCACTACAGTCATCACCAGTCACCCCCACAGTCACCCAACAGTCACTCCAAGAGTCACCACCACAGTCACCCCACAGTCACCACCAGTCACCCGCACAGTCACCCCCACATTTACCCCCACGGTCACCCCCACGGTCACCCCAAGAGTCACCACCACGGTCATCACCAGTCACCCCCACAGTCACCCCAAGAGTCACCCCACAGTCACCACGTCACCCCAAGAGTCACCCCACAGTCACCACCACAGTCACCCAAAGAGTTACCACCACAGTCCTCACCAGTCACCCCCACAGTCATCCCAAGTCACCACCAGTCACCCCAAGTGTCACCACCACAGTCACCCCAAGAGTCACCACCAGTCACCTTCACCATCACCCCAAGAGTCACTACCACAGTCACCTCCAGTCACCCCTACAGTCATCACTACAGTCACCCCAACAGTCACCACCAGTCACTCCAACAGTCACCACCAGTCACCCGCACAGTCACCCCCACAGTCACCACCAGTCACTCCAACAGTCACCCCACAGTCACCCCACAGTCACCCGCACAGTCACCCGCACAGTCACCACCACAGTCACCACCACAGTCACCACCACAGTCACCTCCCACAGTCACCACCACAGTCACCTCCCACAGTCACCCCCCACAGTCACCCCTTCTATCTAGAAGATCCTCTTCCCCCAAATAATTAACCAGGCGCTTCAGGTGAATGTTCCAGTTGTTCACAGTATTTCAATTGTGAAATTTGTGCTTCAGAGCAGCTCCTCCTACTGTAACTGGGGACAGGAAGATACAAACATAGGCGGCCATTATTATCTGTAGCCAACAACTAATCTGGCTGAGACACTGTATCTAATCCTTTCATGTGTGATACTGTCTGCTGAGCTGTGTATCTAATCCTAACATGTGTGATACAGTCTGCTGAACTGTGTATCTAATCCTATCATGTGTGATACTGTCTGCTGAACTGTGTATCTAATCCTAACATGTGTGATACAGTCTGCTGAACTGTGTATCTAATCCTATCATGTGTGATACAGTCTGCTGAACTGTGTATCTAATCCTATCATGTGTGATACATTCTCAGAGAATTCTCTGCCCTAGAATTAACTTCTCTGGAGAGGCAAAGATCTCTGTACAGCGTTCAGGGGAACCATCATTCTGTGCCAAGCACGAAGCCCCTTCATAAAAACTCTGAGACAATTATATAATTACGTATGCTGCAGTGTGCTGAGCAGAGCTGGGTGTGCATGTTTCAGGGTAAAAAAAAACAACACGTTCCTATCCCTTTAATTCACAAAGCCTTAGCACTCTCCCCCTCCTCCTAAGTCACCCAAAGAGTCACCACCACAGTCACCCCAAGACTCACCACCACAGTCACCCCAAGACTCACCGCCACAGTCACCGCCACAGTCACCCCAAGAGTCACCACCACAGTCACCACCACAGTCACCACCACAGTCACACCCACAGTCACACCCACAGTCACACCCACAGTCACACCCACAGTCACCGCCACAGTCACACCCACAGTCACACCCACAGTCACCACCACAGTCACCACCACAGTCACACCCACAGTCACACCCACAGTCACACCCACAGTCACCACCAGTCACACCCACAGTCACACCCACAGTCACACCCACAGTCACCACCACAGTCACACCCACAGTCACACCCACAGTCACACCCACAGTCACCACCACAGTCACCACCACAGTCACACCCACAGTCACCACCACAGTCACACCCACAGTCACACCCACAGTCACCACCAGTCACCCGCACATTTGCCCCCACGGTCACCCCCACGGTCACCCCAAGAGTCACCACCACAGTCATCACCAGTAACCCCCACAGTCACCCCAAGAGTCACCACTACAGTCACCCCAACAGTCACCCCCACAGTCACCACTACAGTCACCCCAACAGTCACACCCACAGTCACCACCAGTCACCCGCACATTTGCCCCCACGGTCACCCCAAGAGTCACCACCACAGTCATCACCAGTAACCCCCACAGTCACCCCAAGAGTCACCACTACAGTCACCCCAACAGTCACCCCCACAGTCACCACTACAGTCACCCCAACAGTCACACCCACAGTCACCACCAGTCACCCGCACATTTGCCCCCACGGTCACCCCAAGAGTCACCACCACAGTCATCACCAGTAACCCCCACAGTCACCCCAAGAGTCACCACTACAGTCACCCCAACAGTCACCCCCACAGTCACCACTACAGTCACCCCAACAGTCACCCCAACAGTCACCCCCACAGTCACCACCACCACGTTCCTATCCCTTTAATTCACAAAGCCTTAGCACTCCCCCCTCCTCCTAAGCAAGAGTGGGAGGGGGGCAGAGGCTTTCAGAAAATATAAGGTGCTCTGTCGCTTTAAGAGACAGAGATTTTCATCTCTATCTAGATAACTGCAGCATCTGCTCTGTTTATGAACCAAGTGTGGAAGACTTCATCTAATGTACTACAACACCCAGCATGACACCGTACAACCAATTCTGATAGTATTTACAGGACGAGTATACAGGACAGGAGAAGTGGTACTGTGCAGTGTCCATATATACAGAATAATACAGATACTGAGAATTACACCCAGTATACAGGACAGGAGAAGTGGTACTGTGCAGTGTCCATATATACAGAATAATACAGATACTGAGAATTACACCCAGTATACAGGACAGGAGAAGTGGTACTGTGCAGTGTATATATACAGAATAATACAGATACTGAGAATTACACCCAGTATACAGGACAGGAGAAGTGGTACTGTGCAGTGTATATATACAGAATAATACAGATACTGAGAATTACACCCAGTAGACAGGACAGGAGAAGTGGTACTGTGCAGTGTCCATATATACAGAATAATACAGATACTGAGAATTACACCCAGTATACAGGACAGGAGAAGTGGTACTGTGCAGTGTCCATATATACAGAATAATACAGATACTGAGAATTACACCCAGTATACAGGACAGGAGAAGTGGTACTGTGCAGTGTCCATATATACAGAATAATACAGATACTGAGAATTACACCCAGTATACAGGACAGGAGAAGTGGTACTGTGCAGTGTCCATATATACAGAATAATACAGATACTGAGAATTACACCCAGTATACAGGACAGGAGAAGTGGTACTGTGCAGTGTATATATACAGAATAATACAGATACTGAGAATTACACCCAGTATACAGGACAGGAGAAGTGGTACTGTGCAGTGTATATATATATACAGAATAATACAGATACTGAGAATTACACCCAGTATACAGGACAGGAGGAGTGGTACTGTGCAGTGTCCATATATACAGAATAATACAGATACTGAGAATTACACCCAGTATACAGGACAGGAGAAGTGGTACTGTGCAGTGTATATATATATACAGAATAATACAGATACTGAGAATTACACCCAGTATACAGGACAGGAGAAGTGGTACTGTGCAGTGTCCATATATACAGAATAATACAGATACTGAGAATTACACCCAGTATACAGGACAGGAGAAGTGGTACTGTGCAGTGTATATATATATACAGAATAAGGCCTCATTTACACGAGCGTATTATACGCGCGTGCGACGCGCGTGCTTTTCACGCGTGTCGTACGCACCTATAATAGTCTATGGGGCTGTTTAGACGATGCGTGAATTTTGCGCTGCGTGAGTGCGTTGCGTAAAACTCACGACATGTTCTATATTCTTGCGTTTTTCACGCAACACGCACCCATTGACTTCAATGGGTGCGTGAAAACAACGCATGCCACACTGACGGTCCTGCGTTGCATGCGCGAAAATCACGCAAGAGCTGTCAAAAGGACGAATGTAAACAGAAAAGCACCACGTGCTTTTCTGGTTACAAACATCCAAACGGAGTGTCAAATTAGAGATGAGCGCACCGAACTTCACCGGGTTCGGCCGAACTCGTTTTGACCGAACCCGGCAAAAAATGTTCGGGTACGCGACGTCAGGAGACAGTCACTGGCCACGGTGCTGAAAGACTTAAACTGTTTCAGCACCATGGACAGTGACTTTCGATCGCCATATACATATACGTGTAAAAAAAAACAGAAGTTCGGACTTACCGATAAGTCCCGGCTCCTTCCTCCAGTCCGACCTCCCGGGATGACAATTCAGGCCAAGTGACAGCTGCAGCCAATCACAGGCCAAGCACAGGCTGCAGCCAATCACAGGCTGCAGCGGTCTCATGGACTGCCGCGTCATCCTGGGAGGTGGGGCCGGATGACAAGAGAGGGACGCGTCACCAAGGCAACGGCCGGGAGACCGGACTGGAGGAAGCAGGCAGTTCATGGTAAGTTTGAAAGTCTTTTTTTATTCACAGGTTGGTGTAGATTGTGATCGGCATTCACTGTCGAGGGTGCTGAAAGAGTTACTGCCGATCAGTTAGCTCTTTCAGCACCTTGGACAGTGACGGGCGTCGACTACCTCATCTCTATGATGGCGGCTGCGCGAAAATCACGCAGCCGCGCATCATACACGGATGACACACGGAGCTGTCAATTGCCTTTTGCGCACGCAAAACGCAGCGTTTTTTTGCGCGCGCAAAACGCACACGCTCGTGTAAATGAGGCCTAATACAGATACTGAGAATTACACCCAGTATACAGGACAGGAGGAGTGGTACTGTGCAGTGTATATATATACAGAATAATACAGATACTGAGAATTACACCCAGTATACAGGACAGGAGAAGTGGTACTGTGCAGTGTACATATATACAGAATAACACAGATACTGAGAATTACACCCAGTATACAGGACAGGAGAAGTGGTACTGTGCAGTGTCCATATATACAGAATAATACAGATACTGAGAACTACACCCAGTATACAGGACATGAGAAGTGGTACTGTGCAGTGTCCATATATACAGAATAATACAGATACTGAGAATTACACCCAGTATACAGGACAGGAGAAGTGGTACTGTGCAGTGTCCATATATACAGAATAATACAGATACTGAGAACTACACCCAGTATACAGGACATGAGAAGTGGTACTGTGCAGTGTCCATATATACAGAATAATACAGATACTGAGAATTACACCCAGTATACAGGACAGGAGAAGTTGTACTGTGCAGTGTCTATATATACAGAATAATACAGATACTGAGAATTACACCCAGTATACAGGACAGGAGAAGTGGTACTGTGCAGTGTATATATATATACAGAATAATACAGATACTGAGAATTACACCCAGTATACAGGACAGGAGAAGTGGTACTGTGCAGTGTATATATATATATATATACAGAATAATACAGATACTGAGAATTACACCCAGTATACAGGACAGGAGAAGTGGTACTGTGCAGTGTATATATATATACAGAATAATACAGATACTGAGAATTACACCCAGTATACAGGACAGGAGGAGCGGGTGTGTGCTGTCTGTGTGTTGGAGGAAGCTCTTTCCGGGTGTCGGCTCTTTCCTCTCCAGGGAGAGAGTTTGCTGCTTGGGATGAGAGGAAGTTCTTGCCAGCCAAGTGCTTCTCAGCCTCCTGTTACCCGGTCTAGGCCGGCGGGTAGCGGGAGCGTTCAGCAACCGGCCGAAGTTGTGGGGGTGAGAAGATCTAGTCGGGGTCACAGCGATGTGGCCCCGATCCTGCTCCCGCCTGAAACCAGGACAGAAAGCCAGGAAAGCCGCAAGGTTCCTGGTGTATCAGCCAGCAGGATCGCTCCTGGAGATGTGCAGCAGAGCATGCATGATGGTGTGGAGGCAGATTGGGGTGAACTACGTGCCACGGAGTCAACAACCACCTTTAGCTCCCGTGTTGCGGAGTGCCTCCGTGGGTATGAGGACGCCGGGAAGGCCATTCGGAAGCTCCAGGAGGAGCTGAAAGCAGCCCGGGTTCGGTCGCACGTCACTTCTGGAGCAAAGAGGTTGGTAGTAATGGCGACTATCAGGGATCTCAAATCTGAGGTGGATGCCCTGAAAGAAAAGCGCAAGTTTATTTTGGAGAATAGTGGACCTTTCAAGGAGAAACTCCTTAATGATGATCGGTTCCGGGCAATGAAGGGTGTCTGTGACCCTGGAAAGCAGACGGATGATGAGGGTGAGGAGGAGGAAATGTGTCCGGGTGCGTCTGGTCAGCGGAGTACGTGCAGCGAGCTGCCTGCAGAGCAAGTGGCTTTACCCATGGACTCCAGCTCAGCCGGTGAGGGGGACACCTGTGACCAGGACATCAGCAGCAGCAATTCAGGTGGGAGGCTGATGGCGGAAATACGGCAGCTCCAGTCTCCGGTGAGCCTGCAGCATTTTTCTTTTGGCGCGGACTTGGGTCCAGAGGAGAAAGTTAATGCCAAGCGCGCAGCAAAGCGCAAAGCCCGGCGGCGACTAAAATCCAGAAAGGCTGGAAAAATCGTGGAGGAACAGGTCAGTTTTAAGTTTGTTCCCCACCCAGTGCTACCCCAGCTGGCCGCAGGGTCAGCTCGCTGCACAAGCCCCGTGATCCAGCCTAGCCCGGGCCCTGAAGTGGGTCCGGTGCAGGAAAGCGGGGAGATCAATGATGGCGTGATAATGGAGGCTAATGTCCCTGCTTGTCGTAGTAGCGGTGGCGTTTTTGGTGGCGTTTTTAAGGCGTCAATAGCGCCAGATAATGTTGGTGGCCCAGCGTTGGGTGCAGAACAAAGCTCTGGTGCTCAGGTTTCCTCTTCAGTAATGGGGGGCGGCTCGACACCAGAGCTGGCAGCGAATATTCCAGTGTCCCTGGAACCCGTTGGTGCTACTGAGCGGCGGCAGCATGAAGGGGCTGCTGGGACTGACGGCACGGTTGAATGTCCCCCCAAGCTTGCGGTCATTGGGTCCGGTGGCGCAGTCACTAGTATTCCTTTGGTGGCTGCGTCACATGAATCCCCAGCCCGGGAGCCAGCTTTGCCAGGGGTGAGGGCGAGTCTGGGCATTGCTGGCTCTAAGAAGGAAGGATTGTCTCAAGTAAATAAATGTCACGCTAATGAGGTTGAGGGGAAACCTGATGACACCGAGGCGATAACATCCGGCCCAAAAACACTTTTTACTGCTGGTCCAGAGGGTGAGGGTATGAATGGTGCCGGTACAAGTGCTGCTAATAATGGTGAGGGTATGAATGGTGCAGGTACGAGTGATATTGATAATGGTGAGGGTATGAATGGTGCCGGTACAAGTGCTGTTAATAATGGTGAGGGTATGAATGGTGCCGGTACAAGTGCTGTTAATAATGGTGAGGGTATGAATGGTGCCGGTACTAGTGCTATTAATAATGGTCCCTCTCCTGTGTCTGGGGCCGGGGTGAGTGGTGGGAATGTTACTGCCAGGGGTATGAGGTCTAGTGAGGCCGGTCCATCTGCCCCCCCAGGGGTGACTACTCGCAGTTATGCCAGTGTCACTGCTGGGGCCTCCTCCTCATCTTCAGGCTCTGGGGACGGTATTTTACAGCGGCGCCTCCTGGAGGCCCTTAAAAAGGGTGAGAGAACAATAATGGTAGAGGGCCGAGCGGTTGATCTGTCCTTCTGGATAGACAGGCATGGCCTGACTGCTTTCCGAGAAGAAAGGGAAGGGGAAACTGTGTGGACCCTTCCGACAGCCGGGCCTGGGGGGGCTCGTAGGAATGTTGTTCGTCTTCGCTGGAGAGGCAATGATACGTGCCCACCTAGGGCAAAAATAGTTGAGCTTCTCTTGAAGATGAATTTCAGGGCGATCGACATCTTTGCCCTGATACATCCCTATGGCACCCCAGTATTTGACATCAGCTTTGTTCGGCCGGAGGGCCTGGAGCTCTTTTGGTCAAATTATGAGCTGGTGAAGAATGAGCCCGGCTGGCGAGACTTCGCTGTACAAGCGTTGTCTCGTCAGAGCGAAATCAAGAAGGTGACCGTCCTAACTTGCAATGAGTGTCTTTCTTGTATGGACATTATGACCTGGCTCAGCAGGTACGGGGAGGTAACGGAGGTCCCCAAAAAAAACAGGGATGAATTTGGCATCTGGTCAGGGGCCTGGACCTTTATGGTTAAATTAAAGCGTTCAGGAAGTACTGTCACCCACATCCCTTCCTCAGCCTTTTTAGGAAGGGACCGAATCCTGGCCTTTTACCAGGGGCAGCCGAAGCTCTGCCACAGGTGTGGTGACCCCACGCACTTCAGTGCCCACTGCAGAGTGCAGAAGTGTGCGTTGTGCGGGGGGATAGGTCATCTTGCCACATCCTGTGGGGATATTCGGTGTCACCTGTGTGGGGATCTAGGTCACCCATTCAGTCGCTGCCCTCGTTCCTTTGCCAACGCCATGGCGGGCCCAGCGGGAGAAAGCCGAGAGGTTGCTCCTGCCGTGGTTGGCACTGGTGGAGGTGAAGGGGCTGAGGGGCCAGGGAAGAAAGGCAAGTCACCCTCCAAGTTAAGGCGATTGGAGAACCGTCGAAGGAGTAGGGAGCTCGGGGAGCCCCAGGCAACTGGGGTAACCCTTGGCCCTGCTCCGGGGGCAAGTGTCATTGCTACTGAGGCCCTGGGGGAACAGGACTTGAATGAAGAGGTCAGGAGGTTGGAGAGGGAGGAGGAAGCCGCTTCTTCATGTTCCTCGCTATATGAAAGTATGGATGAGGACAGTAGACGGTGGCTAGATGAAAAGCGCAAGCAGGGTGCTAAAAAGAAAAAAAAGGGAGATAAGAAATCTTCTCCCACCCCGGTCCAGGTGCCTAAGGAAAGCCCAACCGACTCACCTCTTGTTGTTCTCTCAAACCGCTTTCAAACCCTCAAGGACATCTCCTCTTCAGATGAGGAGTGTGGGGGCGAGGATGTGGCGAAGGTGACGAGGGGGTCTGTGGGGGGCGTCCAGCTTCTTGCCTCAGGGCATGCGGAACCCTCAGGGAGAAGCGCTGTCCCGGAGCCTGGAGGTGAGGTTGATAGTGGTGCTGGTGAGGAGGTGGAGGAAGGGAAGGATATGGACACATCAGCATCCCTCAAAAGGGCCCTCGGCTCTTCATCAGACAGTGATAAAAACCAGGGGAAGGGCAAGGGGAAGGGGAAAAAGGTCATCTAATTCAATCACCCAGGATGGCGGCACCCACCCCGTTGACGCTGGCATCTATTAATGTCGCCAGCATTAAATCTGACAAGGCTAGATTTGCGGCCTTTGATTTTCTCGGCCGAATTGAGGCCGACATTTTATTTTTGCAAGAGACCAGGCTGACAGACTTGGCAGCCATACATAAAGCGAAAAAGGAGTGGAGGCGTGGACCATCTTATTGGTCTCTTGCGGCCGAGCCGGGTAGCGGGGTGGCGGTTCTTTTCACCGCATCAGTAGAATGCAGACGGGTTATTGAATTAGAAATGGGGAGGTGCCTGATCTTGGATGTCCTCATGAAGGGACAGGAGCTCAGGCTCATTAACATCTATGGTCCCCAAACCAGCTGGGACCGGAAAAGTCTCTTTATGAGGATCAAGCCCTATCTTTTTACGAGTCGGCAGGTGGTCTTTGGAGGGGACTTCAATGCTGCCACGAGGTCCCAAGATAGGGGAGGTTCCAGAGACAGGCTGACTTATGACTGTGTGGCCCTAAATAGGATAGCTAGTGAGGCTCGCCTGGTGGATGTCCACATCCGGCACACCCCAGGCCACGCGGGATTCACCTTTTATCGAGGTAGTTGTAGGTCTAGAATAGATAGGTTTTATTTAAAGGAGGATGCCATCTCTTCGGCAGTGTCCGTCGTTGAGGTGGAGTTCTCCGACCACTGTTTAATTTTATTTTCTCTGAATGTTGCAGAGACCCCCCGGATGGGAAGAGGCTTTTGGAGGCTTAATTCGTCTCTCTTGGAAGAAGCGGAGATAAGACGGTCCTTTGAGGATTTCTTTCAGAGCCAGGTACCATTACTGGATCTTTGTAGCAGTAAGTCGGAGTGGTGGGAGATGTTCAAAAAAAGGGTGGCGAGTTTCTTCCGCCAGCTCTCGAGCCTCAGGAGCCTGGACAGGTATCGCCTGTATCAGGGCCTGAGGAGGAAACTCGAGCATCTTGTCTCGACTGGAGGTGACCGCGAGGACATTTCCAGAGTGAAATCTTTGCTTAAGAGTTGCCAGTATGATAGACACGCATCTTTAGTTTTTGAGAGGGATTTTGGGAAGTACCGCTCGCCCGACCCCTACAAGAACTGCAAGATGTCAGTAAATAGTAAAGTGGTTTCAGGACTGATGGACAGTACAGGATCCCTGAAAAGGTCCAGATCAGGGATCTTGGAGGTCGTCAGATCCTTTTACTCGCACCTCTTGGGAAAGATGGATCTTGATCGGGATGCGATGTCGGCTTTCCTGGCTGAAACTGTCCCCGAACCAGGAGTAGACCCCTCTCTTGGTGTCTTGGCAGAGGCGATCAGGGAAGAGGAAGTGAGACTGGCGATTGAAGGGCTTGCCCTCAAGAAGTCGCCGGGTCCAGATGGCTTAACGTCTGAATTTTACAAGACCTTTAAGGACATTTTAGTTCCCCTGTTGACTGAGGTGTTGAATGAGTGTCTTTCCTCGGGCACTTTGCCGAAGTCAATGAGGAGGTCGGCCCTGATCATCCTGTCAAAGGGTAAAGACCCATCGCACATTGAGAATTGGCGTCCCATAGCGCTACTCAATGTGGACAGAAAGGTTCTGGCAAAGGTGCTGTTTAATCGGCTGGTGAAATTTGCACCCCGGCTCCTTTCGGGGGCTCAGCATTGCTCTGTTCCAGGCCGCAGCGTGTTTAGCGCTGTACTCGGTGTCCGAGAGGCAGTGGAGCAGAGTAGGGCGGGCCGTTGGAAGGGGTACTTGCTGTCCTTGGATCAGGCAAAAGCGTTTGATCGGGTTGATCACGAGTATCTCTGGTCGGTCCTTCTGAGGTATGGTCTGCCGGGGGGGTTTGTTGATTGGCTTAAGATCTTGTATGCAGGGGCAGAGAGTTTTCCGCTTGTGAACGGTTGGATTGGCCGCTCTTTTGAGGTTGGGTCTGGGGTTCGCCAGGGTTGCCCGCTGAGCCCGCTTTTATACGTGTTCGCGATTGACCCCTTCCTTAGGAGGGTAGATCGTGGACCGTTGGTGGGAGTCAGCATGGACTTGGCAGCCTCGGAAGCCACTCTGAGAGTGGTGGCGTATGCGGATGACGTCACCGTCTTTGTGTCCTCGAGAGGGGAGGCAGAGTGGGTGATGTCTGAAGTTGACCGCTACTCGGAGGCATCCGGGTCCATGATCAACCAGGATAAGTGTAAGAGTCTCTGGCTGGGAGGGGGAGATCCTACCTTTGATCTCTCGGACACTCTTCCAGGGCCTCAGGAGTTTGTAAAAATTCTCGGCATCGAATTTGGCCAGGGGGATTACCCCAAACAAAATTGGGACAGCAGGCTAAAGATCGCCGCTCAGAAGGTCGACCAGTGGAAGGGTTGGTCTTTGACCCTCAGGGAAAGGGTCAACTTGATCAAAACTTACCTGCTCCCTTTGTTAATCTATTTGGGCAGTGTCTGCATCTTGCCAGAACCTCTCTGGACTCGGGTCTACAGCTTGTTCTTCCAGATGTTATGGGGGAATAAGCTGAACCTAGTCAAGAGGGAGGTGACATACCGTACGAGGAGACTAGGGGGGTTGTGTATGGTCAACCCTGTGGTATTCCTGGTTAATACCTTTGTAAAGATCAACATGTCAAACCTCTGGCAAGAGAGGGCTCCTCCGTGGGTAGTCTCCTGCAGGGGGTGGTTTCGGCCTTTCTTCCAGGAATGGGAGACAGGAGGGCAAGTGAAGGACCTTCGCACGCCGCATGGGCATCTTCCGGCTTACGCTACCGTGGTTCTGAAAACAATTCGCCGGTGGGGTCTGGGGATGTGGGAGATCAGGACTCTGTCAAGGAGGCTCCTTGACAACAGGGTTCTGTTGACCCATTTCCAGAAGCCCCTGGCGCTCAGGGACTGCCCAAGTCGGGATCTGGAGGTTGGTTTGAGGGTTTTAAATTCTAGTAGGATCCCTTTAAAGTTTTGGGACTTGGCTTGGCGTTGCTTCCATGGGAAACTGTATGTGAGGGACAACTTGAAACACAGGAACCCTGAGGAAAGGGGTTGTCCCCGGGAGGAGTGTGGCGGCGTGCTGGAAAGCATGGAGCACTTCCTGCTTCATTGTCCCCTCAATACAGGGGTCTACAGCAGGGTGGGTGCCTCCATTGGTTGGCCTGGTCTGACCGGTCTCTCCTATGCGGAATGGGCCTATGGAACATTCAGACACCTGGGTGGTCGAGATCGGGGCACTTTATTCTTAGTCAGCTTAGCGGTCAGGTACGGCACGTGGAACGCACGGTGTTTTGTATCAACCAGACAAAAAACCCTCCCGGAGGAAGAGGTGGTGAGGAACATTCTCGGTGACCTGGGGAAGGTTCGTTCTTTGGAGTTCGAGAGACTGGGCACGAGTAGGGCCTCCATGCTTTGGAGGGGTTTCTCCTTCAGCGTGCCCTAGTCTAGTCGTCTCTATTCCTGGTGGGGGGCTAATGCTGTCACTGTAGCTTTTTGTTTTCTGTATAGTTGATGACGGATATAGGGCTTGCAGGTACCGAACCAGGGCCTTGTGGGTAGGATTTGTTAAGGATGTGTTATGTGTTATGTCAGGTAATGTATGCCATTGTACAGGCTGAGTCTTTACTTACTATATCTTGTAGAGTGTAGTATTTTTGTATAGATGTGAGGGGGTTAGGTGTTAGGTGGGGAGGGGGGAAAGGGGGGGAGGGGGGGTACAAATAATAAGAAAAAGCCGGGCCCGATCAAAGAGACATTGAAGGATGGACGATGGTGTCGGTCGGAGCTTAAAGGTACGGACTTTGGACTGGACATTGGTCTTGAATTGGGTATAATGTAGATATTATAGATATTATATATATATATGTATGTTCAGTATTGTTTTGTATATATTGTATATATTGGTTACTAATTGGTATTCATATTGCGGATTTGTGGTTAAGAAAAAGGGTGGAGGGAAAAAAAAAAAAAAAAAAAAAAAAAAATTTAAAAATTACAAAAAAAAAAAAAAAAAATTCAAAATTATAAAAAAAAAAAAAAAAGGGGGGGTTATTTGCCAATTAGGCACATCTTCTGTTTTCTCATGTAGGAATTTCTCATTTTCCTTGGTTAATATAATTTGATGGGCACGTGGACCGGTTAGGGTCAGTTTTTGGTTTTATTGTGGTTTAACAATTTTATTTATTTTTTAGACTGTTACTGATTTTGTTCTTTTGAGGCGTCTGGATTGATTTGTGACTATAAGTTTTGTGTATTTGTATTTATACTGATGTGAGTGACGTGTGGATGATGAGAGTGATGTGTGGATGATGTGAGTTATAATACTACAGAAGACTGAGTGCTGGTAGGAATGTGATCTGGACCAGAGAGGAGGCGGCCGAGATTCATAATGTGTTTATAACTTGTTCATTTTGTGTTGGTTTTTGACCCGTGTATTGTATGTGCGGATTTATGGCATGTGTATGTTTGTTAACATTTATTAAAAAAGATGAGAAGTGGTACTGTGCAGTGTCCATATATACAGAATAATACAGATACTGAGAATTACACCCAGTATACAGGACAGGAGAAGTGGTACTGTGCAGTGTCCATATATACAGAATAATACAGATACTGAGAATTACACCCAGTATACAGGACAGGAGAAGTGGTACTGTGCAGTGTATATATATATATATACAGAATAATACAGATACTGAGAATTACACCCAGTATACAGGACAGGAGAAGTGGTACTGTGCAGTGTATATATATATACAGAATAATACAGATACTGAGAATTACACCCAGTATACAGGACAGGAGAAGTGGTACTGTGCAGTGTATATATATATATATACAGAATAATACAGATACTGAGAATTACACCCAGTATACAGGACAGGAGAAGTGGTACTGTGCAGTGTATATATATACAGAATAATACAGATACTGAGAATTACACCCAGTATACAGGACAGGAGAAGTGGTACTGTGCAGTGTCCATATATACAGAATAATACAGATACTGAGAATTACACCCAGTATACAGAACAGGAGACGTGGTACTGTGCAGTGTCTATATATACAGAATACTACAGATACTGAGAATTACACCCAGTATACAGGACAGGAGAAGTGGTACTGTGCAGTGTATATATATATACAGAATAATACAGATACTGAGAATTACACCCAGTATACAGGACAGGAGAAGTGGTACTGTGCAGTGTATATATATACAGAATAATACAGATACTGAGAATTACACCCAGTATACAGGACAGGAGAAGTAGTACTGTGCAGTGTATATATATATATATATACAGAATAATACAGATACTGAGAATTACACCCAGTATACAGGACAGGAGGAGCGGGTGTGTGCTGTCTGTGTTGGAGGAAGCTCTTTCCGGGTGTCGGCTCTTTCCTCTCCAGGGAGAGAGTTTGCTGCTTGGGATGAGAGGAAGTTCTTCCCAGCCAAGTGCTTCTCAGCCTCCTGTTACCCGGTCTAGGCCGGCGGGTAGCGGGAGCGTTCAGCAACCGGCCGAAGTTGTGGGGGTGAGAAGATCTAGTCGGGGTCACAGCGATGTGGCCCCGATCCTGCCCCCGCCTGAAACCAGGACAGAAAGCCAGGAAAGCCGCAAGGTTCCTGGTGTTGCAGCCAGCAGGATCGCTCCTGGAGATGTGCAGCAGAGCATGCATGATGGTGTGGAGGCAGATTGGGGTGAACTACGTGCCACGGAGTCAACAACCACCTTTAGCTCCCGTGTTGCGGAGTGCCTCCGTGGGTATGAGGATGCCGGGAAGGCCATTCGGAAGCTCCAGGAGGAGCTGAAAGCAGCCCGGGTTCGGTCGCACGTCACTTCTGGAGCAAAGAGGTTGGTAGTAATGGCGACTATCAGGGATCTCAAATCTGAGGTGGATGCCCTGAAAGAAAAGCGCAAGTTTATTTTGGAGAATAGTGGACCTTTCAAGGAGAAACTCCTTAATGATGATCGGTTCCGGGCAATGAAGGGTGTCTGTGACCCTGGAAAGCAGACGGATGATGAGGGTGAGGAGGAGGAAATGTGTCCGGGTGCGTCTGGTCAGCGGAGTACGTGCAGCGAGCTGCCTGCAGAGCAAGTGGCTTTACCCATGGACTCCAGCTCAGCTGGTGAGGGGGACACCTGTGACCAGGACATCAGCAGCAGCAATTCAGGTGGGAGGCTGATGGCGGAAATACGGCAGCTCCAGTCTCCGGTGAGCCTGCAGCATTTTTCTTTTGGCGCGGACTTGGGTCCAGAGGAGAATGTTAATGCCAAGCGCGCAGCAAAGCGCAAAGCCCGGCGGCGACTAAAATCCAGAAAGGCTGGAAAAATCGTGGAGGAGGTCAGTTTTAAGTTTGTTCCCCACCCAGTGCTACCCCAGCTGGCCGCAGGGTCAGCTCGCTGCACAAGCCCCGTGATCCAGCCTAGCCCGGGCCCTGAAGTGGGTCCGGTGCAGGAAAGCGGGGAGATTAATGATGGCGTGATAATGGAGGCGGATGTCCCTGCTTGTCATAGTAGCGGTGGCGTTTTTGGTGGCGTTTTTAAGGCGTCAATAGCGCCAGATAATGTTGGTGGCCCAGCGTTGGGTGCAGAACAAAGCTCTGGTGCTCAGGTTTCCTCCTCAGTAATGGGGGGTGGCTCGACACCAGAGCTGGCAGAGAATATTCCAGTGTCCCTGGAACCCGTTGGTGCTACTGAGCGGCGGCATCATGAAGGGGCTGCTGGGACTGACCGCACGGTTGAATGTCCCCCCAAGCTTGCGGTCATTGGGTCCGGTGGCGCAGTCACTAGTATTCCTTTGGTGGCTGCGTCACATGAATCCCCAGCCCGGGAGCCAGCTTTGCCAGGGGTGAGGGCGAGTCTGGGCATTGCTGGCTCTAAGAAGGAAGGATTGTGTCAAGTAAATAAATGTCACGCTAATGAGGTGGAGGGGAAACCTGATGACACCGAGGCGATAACATCCGGCCCAAAAACCCTTTTTACTGCTGGTCCAGAGGGTGAGGGTATGAATGGTGCCGGTACAAGTGCTGTTAATAATGGTGAGGGTATGAATGGTGCCGGTACGAGTGATATTGATAATGGTCCCTCTCCTGTGTCTGGGGCCGGGGTGAGTGGTGGGAATGTTACTGCCAGGGGTATAAGGTCTAGTGAGGCCGGTCCATCTGCCCCCCCAGGGGTGACTACTCGCAGTTATGCCAGTGTCACTGCTGGGGCCTCCTCCTCATCTTCAGGCTCTGGGGACGGTATTTTACAGCGGCGCCTCCTGGAGGCCCTTAAAAAGGGTGAGAGAACAATAATGGTAGAGGGCCGAGCGGTTGATTTGTCCTTCTGGATAGACAGGCATGGCCTGACTGCTTTCCGAGAAGAAAGGGAAGGGGAAACTGTGTGGACCCTTCCGACAGCCGGGCCTGGGGGGGCTCGTAGGAATGTTGTTCGTCTTCGCTGGAGAGGCAATGATACGTGCCCACCTAGGGCAAAAATAGTTGAGCTTCTGTTGAAGATGAATTTCAGGGCGATCGACATCTTTGCCCTGATACATCCCTATGGCACCCCAGTATTTGACATCAGCTTTGTTCGGCCAAAGGGCCTGGAGCTCTTTTGGTCAAATTATGAGCTGGTGAAGAATGAGCCCGGCTGGCGAGACTTCGCTGTACAAGCGTTGTCTCGTCAGAGCGAAATCAAGAAGGTGACCGTCCTAACTTGCAATGAGTGTCTTTCTTGTATGGACATTATGACCTGGCTCAGCAGGTACGGGGAGGTAACGGAGGTCCCCAAAAAAAACAGGGATGAATTTGGCATCTGGTCAGGGGCCTGGACCTTTATGGTTAAATTAAAGCGTTCAGGAAGTACTGTCACCCACATCCCTTCCTCAGCCTTTTTAGGAAGGGACCGAATCCTGGCCTTTTACCAGGGGCAGCCGAAGCTCTGCCACAGGTGTGGTGACCCCACGCACTTCAGTGCCCACTGCAGAGTGCAGAAGTGTGCGTTGTGCGGGGGAATAGATCATCTTGCCGCATCCTGTGGGGATATTCGGTGTCACCTGTGTGGGGATCTAGGTCACCCATTCAGTCGCTGCCCTCGTTCCTTTGCCAACGCCATGGCGGGCCCAGCGGGAGAAAGCCGAGAGGTTGCTCCTGCCGTGGTTGGCACTGGTGGAGGTGAAGGGGCTGAGGGGCCAGGGAAGAAAGGCAAGTCACCCTCCAAGTTAAGGCGATTGGAGAACCGTCGAAGGAGTAGGGAGCTCGGGGAGCCCCAGGCAACTGGGGTAACCCTTGGCCCTGCTCCGGGGGCGAGTGTCATTGCTACTGAGGCCCTGGGGAACAGGACTTGAATGAAGAGGTCAGGAGGTTGGAGAGGGAGGAGGAAGCCGCTTCTTCATGTTCCTCGCTATATGAAAGTATGGATGAGGACAGTAGACGGTGGCTAGATGAAAAGCGCAAGCAGGGTGCTAAAAAGAAAAAAAAGGGAGATAAGAAATCTTCTCCTCCCCTGGTCCAGGTGCCTAAGGAAAGCCCAACCGACTCACCTCTTGTTGTTCTCTCAAACCGCTTTCAAACCCTCAGGGACATCTCCTCTTCAGATGAGGAGTGTGGGGGTGAGGATGTGGCGAAGGTGACGAGGGGGTCTGTGGGGGGCGTCCAGCTTCTTGCCTCAGGGCATGCGGAACCCTCAGGGAGAAGCGCTGTCCCGGAGCCTGGAGGTGAGGTTGATAGTGGTGCTGGTGAGGAGGTGGAGGAAGGGAGGGATATGGACACATCAGCATCCCTCAAAAGGGCCCTCGGCTCTTCATCAGACAGTGATAAAAACCAGGGGAAGGGCAAGGGGAAGGGGAAAAAGGTCATCTAATTCAATCACCCAGGATGGCGGCACCCACCCCGTTGACGCTGGCATCTATTAATGTCGCCAGCATTAAATCTGACAAGGCTAGATTTGCGGCCTTTGATTTTCTCGGCCGAATTGAGGCCGACATTTTATTTTTGCAAGAGACCAGGCTGACAGACTTGGCAGCCATACATAAAGCGAAAAAGGAGTGGAGGCGTGGACCATCTTATTGGTCTCTTGCGGCCGAGCCGGGTAGCGGGGTGGCGGTTCTTTTCACCGCATCGGTAGAATGCAGACGGGTTATTGAATTAGAAATGGGGAGGTGCCTGATCTTGGATGTCCGCATGAAGGGACAGGAGCTCAGGCTCATTAACATCTATGGTCCCCAAACCAGCTGGGACCGGAAAAGTCTCTTTATGAGGATCAAGCCCTATCTTTTTACGAGTCGGCAGGTGGTCTTTGGAGGGGACTTCAATGCTGCCACGAGGTCCCAAGATAGGGGAGGTTCCAGAGACAGGCTGACTTATGACTGTGTGGCCCTAAATAGGATAGCTAGTGAGGCTCGCCTGGTGGATGTCCACATCCGGCACACCCCAGGCCACGCGGGATTCACCTTTTATCGAGGTAGTTGTAGGTCTAGAATAGATAGGTTTTATTTAAAGGAGGATGCCATCTCTTCGGCAGTGTCCGTCGTTGAGGTAGAGTTCTCCGACCACTGTTTAATTTTATTTTCTCTGAATGTTGCAGAGACCCCCCGGATGGGAAGAGGCTTTTGGAGGCTCAATTCGTCTCTCTTGGAAGAAGCGGAGATAAGACAGTCCTTTGAGGATTTCTTTCAGAGCCAGGTACCATTACTGGATCTTTGTAGCAGTAAGTCGGAGTGGTGGGAGATGTTCAAAAAAAGGGTGGCGAGTTTCTTCCGCCAGCTCTCGAGCCTCAGGAGCCTGGACAGGTACCGCCTGTATCAGGGCCTGAGGAGGAAACTCGAGCATCTTGTCTCGACTGAAGGTGACCGCGAGGACATCTCCAGAGTGAAATCTTTGCTTAAGAGTTGCCAGTATGATAGACACGCATCTTTAGTTTTTGAGAGGGATTTTGGGAAGTACCGCTCGCCCGACCCCTACAAGAACTGCAAGATGTCAGTAAATAGTAAAGTGGTTTCAGGACTGATGGACAGTACAGGATCCCTGAAAAGGTCCAGATCAGGGATCTTGGAGGTCGTCAGATCCTTTTACTTGCACCTCTTGGGAAAGATGGATCTTGATCGGGATGCGATGTCGGCTTTCCTGGCTGAAACTGTCCCCGAACCAGGAGTAGACCCCTCTCTTGGTGTCTTGGCAGAGGCGATCAGGGAAGAGGAAGTGAGACTGGCGATTGAAGGGCTTGCCCTCAAGAAGTCGCCGGGTCCAGATGGCTTAACGTCTGAATTTTACAAGACCTTTAAGGACATTTTAGTTCCCCTGTTGACTGAGGTGTTGAATGAGTGTCTTTCCTCGGGCACTTTGCCGAAGTCAATGAGGAGGTCGGCCCTGATCATCCTGTCAAAGGGTAAAGACCCATCGCACATTGAGAATTGGCGTCCCATAGCGCTACTCAATGTGGACAGAAAGGTTCTGGCAAAGGTGCTGTTTAATCGGCTGGTGAAATTTGCACCCCGGCTCCTTTCGGGGGCTCAGCATTGCTCTGTTCCAGGCCGCAGCGCGTTTAGCGCTGTACTCGGTGTCCGAGAGGCAGTGGAGCAGAGTAGGGCGGGCCGTTGGAAGGGGTACTTGCTGTCCTTGGATCAGGCAAAAGCGTTTGATCGGGTTGATCACGAGTATCTCTGGTCGGTCCTTCTGAGGTATGGTCTGCCGGGGGGGTTTGTTGATTGGCTTAAGATCTTGTATGCAGGGGCAGAGAGTTTTCCGCTTGTGAACGGTTGGATTGGCCGCTCTTTTGAGGTTGGGTCTGGGGTTCGCCAGGGTTGCCCGCTGAGCCCGCTTTTATACGTGTTCGCGATTGACCCCTTCCTTAGGAGGGTAGATCGTGGACCGTTGGTGGGAGTCAGCATGGACTTGGCAGCCTCGGAAGCCACTCTGAGAGTGGTGGCGTATGCGGATGACGTCACCGTCTTTGTGTCCTCGAGAGGGGAGGCAGAGTGGGTGATGTCTGAAGTTGACCGCTACTCGGAGGCATCCGGGTCCATGATCAACCAGGATAAGTGTAAGAGTCTCTGGCTGGGAGGGGGAGATCCTACCTTTGATCTCTCGGACACTCTTCCAGGGCCTCAGGAGTTTGTAAAAATTCTCGGCATCGAATTTGGCCAGGGGGATTACCCCAAACAAAATTGGGACAGCAGGCTAAAGATCGCCGCTCAGAAGGTCGACCAGTGGAAGGGTTGGTCTTTGACCCTCAGGGAAAGGGTCAACTTGATCAAAACTTACCTGCTCCCTTTGTTAATCTATTTGGGCAGTGTCTGCATCTTGCCAGAACCTCTCTGGACTCGGGTCTACAGCTTGTTCTTCCAGATGTTATGGGGGAATAAGCTGAACCTAGTCAAGAGGGAGGTGACATACCGTACGAGGAGACTAGGGGGGTTGTGTATGGTCAACCCTGTGGTATTCCTGGTTAATACCTTTGTAAAGATCAACATGTCAAACCTCTGGCAAGAGAGGGCTCCTCCGTGGGTAGTCTCCTGCAGGGGGTGGTTTCGGCCTTTCTTCCAGGAATGGGAGACAGGAGGGCAAGTGAAGGACCTTCGCACGCCGCATGGGCATCTTCCGGCTTACGCTACCGTGGTTCTGAAAACAATTCGCCGGTGGGGTCTGGGGATGTGGGAGATCAGGACTCTGTCAAGGAGGCTCCTTGACAACAGAGTTCTGTTGACCCATTTCCAGAAGCCCCTGGCGCTCAGGGACTGCCCAAGTCGGGATCTGGAGGTTGGTTTGAGGGTTTTAAATTCTAGTAGGATCCCTTTAAAGTTTTGGGACTTGGCTTGGCGTTGCTTCCATGGGAAACTGTATGTGAGGGACAACTTGAAACACAGGAACCCTGAGGAAAGGGGTTGTCCCCGGGAGGAGTGTGGCGGCGTGCTGGAAAGCATGGAGCACTTCCTGCTTCATTGTCCCCTCAATACAGGGGTCTACAGCAGGGTGGGTGCCTCCATTGGTTGGCCTGGTCTGACCGGTCTCTCCTATGCGGAATGGGCCTATGGAACATTCAGACACCTGGGTGGTCGAGATCGGGGCACTTTATTCTTAGTCAGCTTAGCGGTCAGGTACGGCACGTGGAACGCACGGTGTTTTGTATCAACCAGACAAAAAACCCTCCCGGAGGAAGAGGTGGTGAGGAACATTCTCGGTGACCTGGGGAAGGTTCGTTCTTTGGAGTTCGAGAGACTGGGCACGAGTAGGGCCTCCATGCTTTGGAGGGGTTTCTCCTTCAGCGTGCCCTAGTCTAGTCGTCTCTATTCCTGGTGGGGGGCTAATGCTGTCACTGTAGCTTTTTGTTTTCTGTATAGTTGATGATGGATATAGGGCTTGCAGGTACCGAACCAGGGCCTTGTGGGTAGGATTTGTTAAGGATGTGTTATGTGTTATGTCAGGTAATGTATGCCATTGTACAGGCTGAGTCTTTACTTACTATATCTTGTAGAGTGTAGTATTTTTGTATAGATGTGAGGGGGTTAGGTGTTAGGTGGGGAGGGGGGAAAGGGGGGGAGGGGTGGTACAAATAATAAGAAAAAGCCGGGCCCGATCAAAGAGACATTGAAGGATGGACGATGGTGTCGGTCGGAGCTTAAAGGTACGGACTTTGGACTGGACATTGGTCTTGAATTGGGTATAATGTAGATATTATATATATAAATGTATGTTCAGTATTGTTTTGTATATATTGTATATATTGGTTACTAATTGGTATTCATATTGCGGATTTGTGGTTAAGAAAAAGGGTGGAGGGAAAAAAAAAAAAAAAAAAAATTATAAAATGTAAAAAAAAAAAAAAAAAAAAATTATAAAAAAAAAAAAAAAAGGGGGGGTTATTTGCAGATTGGGCTCATGTTGTGTTTTCTCATGTAGGAATTTCTCATTTTCCTTGGTTAATATATTTTGATGGGCACGTGGACCGGTTAGGGTCAGTTTTTGGTTTATTGTGGTTTAACAATTTTATTTTTTAGACTGTTACTGATTTTGTTCTTTTGAGGCGTCTGGATTGATTTTGTGACTATGAGTTTTGTGTATTTGTATTTATACTGATGTGAGTGATGTGCGGATGATGAGAGTGACGTGTGGATGATGAGAGTGATGTGTGGATGATGTGAGTTATAATACAGAAGACTGAGTGCTGGTAGGAATGTGATCTGGACCAGAGAGGAGGCGGCCGAGATTCATAATGTGTTTATAACTTGTTCATTTTGTGTTGGTTTTTGACCCGTGTATTGTATGTGCGGATTTATGGCATGTGTATGTTTGTTAACATTTATTAAAAAGATGAGAAGTGGTACTGTGCAGTGTATATATACACACAGAATAATACAGATACTGAGAATTACACCCAGTATACAGGACAGGAGAAGTGGTACTGTGCAGTATATATATATATATACAGAATAATACAGATACTGAGAATTACACCCAGTAGACAGGACAGGAGAAGTGGTACTGTGCAGTGTATGTATATACAGAATAATACAGATACTGAGAATTACACCCAGTATACAGGACAGGAGAAGTGGTACTGTGCAGTGTCTATATATACAGAATAATACAGATACTGAGAATTACACCCAGTATACAGGACAGGAGAAGTGGTACTGGGCAGTGTATATATACACACAGAATACCACAGATACTGAGCCTGGCAGATGGTGTGATCAGAGTTTTATACCAGATGTTGGTGAATGGATCAGAGTTGGCATGTTGCTTAGGCACGCTGGGATTTTGTCAGCTCTCGTGCTGAATGTAGTTCTATGCCCGCAGTGTTTTCTGGAGGGTTGGCACATCTCTGTGGGCACTGTGCTGAGTCTTCATTATAACACATATTACGCTAGAGGTAGAACATTTCTTATTACAGATCCGTGTCACGACTGAAGAGGAGGATGTTTTATATATACAGTGAATCACCTCCAATATGTGAGCAGTCACTAAATATGTACCGAATCACAGATAAGTAATGAGTACCATGGAGTATTGCAAGACCGTATATAATATATATAGAAGTAAAGAGTACCAGGGCGGAATACAGGTCAGTATATAGTATAAAGAGCAGTAGTAATGACTTCAGGGAGTATTACAGGATAGTATATAGAGCAGTAGTAATGAGTACCAGTGACTATTACAGGACAGTATATATTATATAGAGCAGTAGTAATGAGTACCAGTGACTATTACAGGACAGTATATATTATATAGAGCAGTAGTAATGAGTACAGGGAGTATTACAGGACAGTATATATTATATAGAGCAGTAGTAATGACTACCAGGGAGTATTACAGGACAGTAAATATTATATAGAGCTGTAGTAATGAGTACCAGGGAGTATTACAGGACAGTATATATTATATAGAGCAGTAGTAATGACTACCAGTGACTATTACAGGACAGTATATAGAGCACAGTAATGAGTACCAGGGAGTATTACAGGACAGTATATATTATATAGAGCAGTAGTAATGAGTACAGGGAGTATTACAGGACAGTATATATTATATAGAGCAGTAGTAATGAGTACAGGGAGTATTACAGACTACATAGTATATGATATAAAAAACAGTAATGAGTATCAGGGACTATTACAAAACAGTGTATAGTATATAGAGAAGTAGTAATGAGTACCAGGGAGTATTACAGGACAGTAAATATATAGAGCAGTAGTAATGAGTACCAGGGAGTATTGCAGGACAGTATAAATTATATAGAGAAGTAGTAATGAGTACCAGGGAGTATTACAGGACAGAATATATTATATAGAGAAGTAGTAATGAGTACCAGGGAGTATTACAGGACAGTAAATATTATATAGAGAAGTAGTAATGAGTACCAGTGACTATTACAGGACAGAATATATTATATAGAGAAGTAGTAATGAGTAGCAGGGAGTATTACAGGACAGTATATATTATATAGAGAAGTAGTAATGAGTACCAGGGACTATTACAGGACAGTAAATATTATATAGAGAAGTAGTAATGAGTACCAGGGAGTATTACAGGACAGTATATATTATATAGAGAAGTAGTAATGAGTACAGGGAGTATTACAGGACAGTATATATTATATAGAGAAGTAGTAATGAGTACCAGGGAGTATTACAGGACAGTAAATATATAGAGAAGTAGTAATGAGTAGCAGGGAGTATTACAGGACAGTATATATTATATAGAGAAGTAGTAATGAGTACCAGGGAGTATTACAGGACAGTATATATTATATAGAGAAGTAGTAATGAGTACCAGGGAGTATTACAGGACAGTAAATATTATATAGAGAAGTAGTAATGAGTACCAGGGAGTATTACAGGACAGTATATATTATATAGAGAAGTAGTAATGAGTATCAGGGAGTATTACAGGACAGTATATATTATATAGAGCAGTAGTAATGAGTACAGGGAGTATTACAGGACAGTATATATTATATAGAGCAGTAGTAATGAGTACCAGGGAGTATTACAGGATAGTATATAGTATATAGAGCAGTAGTAATGCATGCCAGGGAGTATTACAGGACAGTAAATATTATATAGAGAAGTAGTAATGAGTACCAGGGAGTATTACAGGACAGTATATATTATATAGAGAAGTAGTAATGAGTACCAGGGAGTATTACAGGACAGAATATAGTATATAAAACAGTAGTAATGAGTACCAGGGAGTGTTACAGGACAGTATTAATTATATAGAGAAGTAGTAATGAGTACCAGGGAGTATTACAGGACACTATATATTATATAGAGCAGTAGTAATGAGTACCAGGGTGTGTTACAGGACAGTATATAGAGCAGTAGTAATGAGTACCATGGAGTATTACAGGAGAGTATATATTATATAGAGCAGTAGTAATGAGTACCAGGAAGTATTACAGGACAGTATATAGAGCAGTAGTAATGCATACCAGGGAGTATTACAAGACAGTATATATTATATAGAGAAGTAGTAATGACTACCAGGGTGTATTACCGGACATTATATATTATATAGAGAAGTAGTAATGAGTACCAGGGAGTATTACAGGATAGTATATAGTATATAGAGCAGTAGTAATGACTACCAGGGAGTATTACAGGACAGTATATATTATATAGAGAAGTAGTAATGAGTACCAGGAAGTATTACAGGACAGAATATAGTATATAGAGAAGTAGTAATGAGTACCAGGGAGTATTACAGGACATTATATAGAGCAGTAGTAATGAGTACTAGGGAGTATTGCAGAACAGTATATATTATATAGAGCAGTAGTAATGAGTACCAGGGAGTATTACAGGACAGTATATACTATATAGAGAAGTATTAATGAGTACCAGGGAGTGTTACAGGACAGTATATAGAGCAGTAGTAATGAGTACCATGGAGTATTACAGGAGAGTATATATTATATAGAGCAGTAGTAATGAGTACCAGGAAGTATTACAGGAGAGTATATATATATATATATATATATATATATATATAGCAGTAGTAATGAGTACCAGGGAGTATTACAGGACACTATATATTATATAGAGCAGTAGTAATGAGTGCCAAGGAGCGTTGCAGAACAGTATATATTATATAGAGCAATAGTAATGAGTACCAGGGAGTGTTACAGGACAGTATATAGAGCAGTAGTAATGAGTACCATGGAGTATTACAGGAGAGTATATATTATATAGAGCAGTAGTAATGAGTACCAGGAAGTATTACAGGACAGTATATAGAGCAGTAGTAATGCATACCAGGGAGTATTACAGGACAGTATATATTATATAGAGAAGTATTAATGAGTACCAGGGAGTATTACAAGACAGTATATATTATATAGAGAAGTAGTAATGACTACCAGGGAGTATTACCGGACATTATATATTATATAGAGAAGTAGTAATGAGTGCCAGGGAGTATTACAGGATAGTATATAGTATATAGAGCAGTAGTAATGCATACCAGGGAGTATGACAGGACAGTGTATATTATATAGAGAAGTAGTAATGAGTACCAGGGAGTATTACAGGACATTATATAGAGCAGTAGTAATGAGTACAGGGAGTATTACAGGACAGTATACAGTATATAGAGCAGTAATAATACGTACCAGGGAGTATTACAGGATAGTATATATTATATAGAGCAGTAGTAATGCATACCAGGGAGTATTACAGGACAGTATATATTATATAGAGCAGTTGTAATGAGTACCAGGGATTATTACAGGACAGAATATAGTATATAGAGAAGTAGTAATGAGTACCAGGGAGTATTATAGGACATTATATATTATATAGAGCTGTAGTAATGACTACCAGGGAGTATTACAGGACAGTATATATTATATAGAGCAGTAGTAGTGAGTACCAGGGAGTATTACAGAACAGTATATATTATATAGAGAAGTAGTAATGAGTACCAGGGAGTATTACAGGACAGTATATATTATATAGAGCAGTAGTAATGAGTACAGGGAGTATTACAGGACAGAATATAGTATATAGAGCAGTAGTAATGAGTACCAGGGAGTATTACAGGACAGTATATAGTATATAGAGCAGTAATAATACGTACCAGGGAGTATTACAGGATAGTATATATTATATAGAGAAGTAGTAATGAGTACCAGGGAGTATTACAGGACAGTATATATTATATAGAGCAGTAGTAATGAGTACAGGGAGTATTACAGGACAGAATATAGTATATAGAGCAGTAGTAATGAGTACCAGGGAGTATTACAGGACAGTATATAGTATATAGAGCAGTAATAATACGTACCAGGGAGTATTACAGGACAGTATATATTATATAGAGCAGTAGTAATGAGTTCCAGGGAGTATTACACGACATTATATATTATATAGAGCAGTAGTAATGAGTACAGGGAGTATTACAGGACAGTATATATTATATAGAGCAGTAGTAATGAGTACAGGGAGTATTACAGGACAGTATATATTATATAGAGAAGTAGTAATGAGTACCAGGGAGTATTACAGGACAGTATATATTATATACAGAAGTAGTAATGAGTACAGGGAGTATTACAGGACAGTATATATTATATAGAGCAGTAGTAATGAGTACAGGGAGTATTACAGGACATTATATATTATATAGAGCAGTAGTAATGAGTACAGGGAGTATTACAGGACAGTATACAGTATATAGAGCAGTAATAATACGTACCAGGGAGTATTACAGGATAGTATATATTATATAGAGCAGTAGTAATGCATACCATGGAGTATTACAGGACAGAATATAGTATATAGAGAAGTAGTAATGAGTAGCAGGGAGTATTACAGGATAGTATATATTATATAGAGAAGTATTAATGAGTACCAGGGAGTGTTACAGGACAGTATATAGTATATAGAGCAGTAGTAATGACTACCAGGGAGTATTACAGGACATTTTATATTATATAGAGCAGTAGTAATAAGTACCAGGGAGTATTGCAGAACAGTATATATTATATAGAGCAGTAGTAATGAGTACCAGGGAGTATTACAGGACAGTATATATTATATAGAGCAGTAGTAATAAGTACCAGGGAGTATTGCAGAACAGTATATATTATATAGAGCAGTAGTAATGAGTACCAGGGAGTATTACAGGACAGTATATATTATATAGAGAAGTAGTAATGAGTACAGGGAGTATTACAGGACAGAATATAGTATATAGAGCAGTAGTAATGAGTACAGGGAGTATTACAGGACATTATATATTATATAGAGCAGTAGTAATGAGTACAGGGAGTATTACAGGACAGTATACAGTATATAGAGCAGTAATAATGCGTACCAGGGAGTATTAAAGGACAGCATATATTATATAGAGAAGTAGTAATGAGTACCAGAAAGTATTACAGGAGAGTATATAGTATATATATAGAGCAGTAGTAATGCTTCCTAGGGAGTATTACAGGACAGTATATATAATACAGAGAAGTAGTAATGAGTACAGGGAGTATTACAGGACTGTATATATTATATAGAAAAGTAGTAATGAGTACCAGGGAGTATTACAGGACAGAATATAGTAGATAGAGCAGTAATAATATGTACCAGGGAGTATTACAGGATAGTATATAGTATATAGAGCAGTAGTAATGAGTACCAGAAAGTATTACAGGAGAGTATATAGTGTATATATATATATATATATATATATATATATATATATATATATATATAGAGCAGTAGTAATGCATACCAGGGAGTATTACAGGACAGTATATATTATATAGAGAAGTAGTAATGAGTACCAGGGAGTATTACAGGACAGTATATATTATATAGAGAAGTAGTAATGCATACCAGGGAGTATTACAGGACAGTATATATTATATAGAGTATTACAGGACAGTATATATTATATAGAGCAGTAGTAATGAGTACCAGGGAATATTACAGGACTGTAAATATTATATAGAGAAGTAGTAATGAGTACCAGGGAGTATTACAGGACAGTATATATTATATAGAGCTGTAGTAATGAGTACCATGGAGTATTACAGGACAGTAAATATTATATAGAGAAGTAGTAATGAGTACCAGGGAGTATTACAGGACAGTATATATTATATAGAGCAGTAGTAATGAGTACCAGGGAGTATTACAGGACAGTATATATTATATAGAGCAGTAGTAATAAGTACCAGGGAGTATTACAGGACAGTATATATTATATAGAGCAGTAGTAATGACTACCAGGGAGTATTACAGGACAGTATATATTATATAGAGCAGTAGTAATGAGTACAGGGATTATTACAGGACAGTATATATTATATAGAGCAGTAGTAATGACTACCAGGGAGTATTACAGGACAGTATATATTATATAGAGCAGTAGTAATGAGTACAGGGAGTATTACAGGACAGTATATATTATATAGAGCAGTAGTAATGAGTACAGGGAGTATTACAGGACAGTATATATTATATAGAGCAGTAGTAATGACTACCAGGGAGTATTACAGGACAGTATATATTATATAGAGCAGTAGTAATGAGTACAGGGAGTATTACAGGACAGTATATATTATATAGAGCAGTAGTAATGAGTACAGGGAGTATTACAGGACAGTATATATTATATAGAGCAGTAGTAATGAGTACCAGGGAGTATTACAGGACAGTATATATTATATAGAGCAGTAGTAATGAGTACCAGGGAGTATTACAGGACAGTATATATTATATAGAGCAGTAGTAATGACTACCAGGGAGTATTACAGGACAGTATATATTATATAGAGCAGTAGTAATGAGTACAGGGAGTATTACAGGACAGTATATATTATATAGAGCAGTAGTAATGAGTACCAGGGAATATTACAGGACTGTAAATATTATATAGAGAAGTAGTAATGAGTACCAGGGAGTATTACAGGACAGTATATATTATATAGAGCAGTAGTAATGAGTACCATGGAGTATTACAGGACAGTAAATATTATATAGAGAAGTAGTAATGAGTACCAGGGAGTATTACAGGACAGTATATATTATATAGAGCAGTAGTAATGAGTACCAGGGAGTATTACAGGACAGTATATATTATATAGAGCAGTAGTAATGAGTACCAGGGAGTATTACAGGACAGTATATATTATATAGAGCAGTAGTAATGACTACCAGGGAGTATTACAGGACAGTATATATTATATAGAGCAGTAGTAATGACTACCAGGGAGTATTACAGGACAGTATATATTATATAGAGCAGTAGTAATGAGTACAGGGAGTATTACAGGACAGTATATATTATATAGAGCAGTAGTAATGAGTACAGGGAGTATTACAGGACAGTATATATTATATAGAGCAGTAGTAATGACTACCAGGGAGTATTACAGGACAGTAAATATTATATAGAGCTGTAGTAATGAGTACCAGGGAGTATTACAGGACAGTATATATTATATAGAGAAGTAGTAATGAGTACCAGTGAGTATTACAGGACAGTATATATTATATAGAGAAGTAGTAATGAGTACCTGTGACTATTACAGGACAGTATATATTATATAGAGCAGTAGTAATGAGTACCAGGGAGTATTACAGGACAGTATATATTATATAGAGCAGTAGTAATGAGTACAGGGAGTATTACAGGACAGTATATATTATATAGAGAAGTAGTAATGAGTACAGGGAGTATTACAGGACAGTATATATTATATAGAGCAGTAGTAATGAGTACCAGGGAGTATTACAGGACAGTAAATATTATATAGAGCAGTAGTAATGAGTACCAGGGAGTATTACAGGACAGTATATATTATATAGAGCAGTAGTAATGAGTACCAGTGAGTATTACAGGACAGTATATATTATATAGAGAAGTAGTAATGAGTACCAGTGACTATTACAGGACAGTATATATTATATAGAGCAGTAGTAATGAGTACAGGGAGTATTACAGGACAGTATATATTATATAGAGAAGTAGTAATGAGTACAGGGAGTATTACAGGACAGTATATATTATATAGAGCAGTAGTAAGGAGTACAGGGAATATTACAGGACAGTATATATTATATAGAGCAGTAGTAATGAGTACCAGGGAGTATTACAGGACAGTAAATATTATATAGAGCAGTAGTAATGAGTACCAGGGAGTATTACAGGACAGTATATATTATATAGAGCAGTAGTAATGAGTACCAGGGAGTATTACAGGACAGTATATATTATATAGAGCAGTAGTAATGAGTACCAGGGAGTATTACAGGACAGTATAAAAGTATATAGAGCAGTAGTAATGAGTACCAGTGAGTATTACAGGACAGTATATATTATATAGAGCTGTAGTAATGAGTACAGGGAGTATTACAGAACAGTATATAGTATATAGAGCAGTAGTAATGAGTACCAGGGAGTATTACAGGACAGTATAAAAGTATATAGAGCACTGAGCAGTAGTAATGAGTACCAGGGTCTATTACTGTATAGAGTATTTGGGAGTATGTATATAGTATCACTATCCTACATTTATCAATGTGCTGTATTTGTTCCTGTTTTTTATAAAATTTTGCTTCAATACCATGAATGATGTGTGACGTATTTATTAACCGTTTGCGCCATGCTCGTCAGACTGTCTTCACTCCACACAGACGCCGGTGTAGAAAAAGTACCGACCGTTACTAGGCAGCGTCAGTGTATGTTCACACGCAGTGTTTTCAGCTGTTTTTCAGGCGGTAAACCTCCCAAAAAACGGCAGAAAATTCGGAAGCAGAATGGCTCCAAACATCTGCCCATTGATTTCAATGGGAAATACGGCCTTCTCATCCGACGGGCCCGCGAAAAAGAAGTGCATGTTACTTCTTGAGCCGTTTTTGGAGCCGTTTTTCATTGACTCTGTAGAAAAGCAGCTCCAAAAACAGCCGTAAAAAAAGCAGCGAAAAACGCGAGTTGCTTAAAAAACGTCTGAAATTCAGGAGCTGTTTTCCCTTGAAACCTGCTCTGTATTCTCCGACATTTTTAAGTTTGCGTGTGAACATGGCCTGATAGTTAACATTACCCGCTGGGTTATCGCCGCGTGACCTCCACGCCCGTTCTTCTCATCAATGTTGTGGACGCCCGGTCCGGCCAGATACAGGCGATATATGTGATTTATTATATACTGCGCTGCTTTATATAAACTGTCACATTATATCACATCTGTATATTCAATGCAAACATCCAGAGCCGCATTCTTTCCATAAATAGATATACAGTATATATGTATACACCTCACAGCAGGAACGGCGTCATAGATGATTAACCGTGTCACTACCGCACAGACCAATGCCGAGGAAAATAATATCCAGAGACAGTGTGCTGCTAAACCGCTGTATCTAATCCTATCATGTGTGATACTGTGTGCTGCTAAACCGCTGTATCTAATCCTATCATGTGTGATACTGTCTGCTAAACCGCTGTATCTAATCCTATCATGTGTGATACTGTCTGCTAAACCGCTGTATCTAATCCTATCATGTGTGATACTGCCTGCTGAGCCTGTGTATCTAATCCTATCATGTGTGATACTGTCTGCTGAACTGTATCTAATCCTATCATGTGTGATACTGCCTGCTGAGCCTGTGTATCTAATCCTATCATGTGTGATACTGTCTGCTGAGCCGCTGTATCTAATCCTATCATGTGTGATACTGTCTGCTGAGCTGTGTATCTAATCCTATCATATGTGATACTGTCTGCTGAGCTGTGTATCTAATCCTATCATATGTGATACTGTCTGCTAAACCGCTGTATCTAATCCTATCATGTGTGATACTGTCTGCTGAGCCACTGTATCTAATCCTATCATGTGTGATACTGTCTGATGAGCTGCTGTATCTAATCCTATCATGTGTGATACTGTCTGCTGAGCTGTGTATCTAATCCTGTCATGTGTGATACTGTCTGCTGAGCTTCTGTATCTAATCCTATCATGTGTGATACTGTCTGCTGAACCGCTGTATCTAATCCTATCATGTGTGATACTGTCTGCTGAGCCACTGTATCTAATTCTATCATGTGTGATACTGTCTGCTGAGCCACTGTATCTAATCCTATCATGTGATACTGTCTGCTGAGCTGTGTATCTAATCCTATCATGTGTGATACTGTCTGCTGAGCCCTGTATCTAATCCTATCATGTGTGATACTGTCTGCTGAGCTGTGTATCTAATCCTATCATGTGTGAAACTGTCTGCTGAGCAGTGTATCTAATCCTATCATGTGTGATACTGTCTGCTGAGCCGTGTATCTAATCCTATCATGTGTGAAACTGTCTGCTGAGCTGTGTATCTAATCCTATCATGTGTGATACTGCCTGCTGATCCACTGTATCTAATCCTATCATGTGTGATACTGTCTGCTGAGCTACTGTATCTAATCCTATCGTGTGATACTGTCTACTGAGCTACTGTATCTAATCCTATCATGTGTGATACTGTCTGCTGAGCTGTGTATCTAATCCTATCATGTGTGATACTGTCTGCTGATCCACTGTATCTAATCCTATCATGTGTGATACTGTCTGCTGAGCTACTGTATCTAATCCTATCATGTGTGATACTGTCTACTGAGCTACTGTATCTAATCCTATCATGTGTGATACTGTCTGCTGAGCCCTGTATCTAATCCTAGCATGTGTGATACTGTCTGCTGAGATTCTGTATCTAATCCTATCGTGTGATACTGTCTGCTGAGCTGTGTATCTAATCCTATCATGTGTGATACTGCCTGCTGAGCTGTGTGTCTAATCCTATCATGTGTGATACTGTGCTGAGCTGTGTATCTAATCCTATCATGTGTGATACTGTCTGCTGAGCTGTGTGTCTAATCCTATCATGTGTGATACTGTCTGCTGAGCTGTGTATCTAATCCTATCATGTGTGATACTGTCTGCTGAGCTGTGTGTCTAATCCTATCATGTGTGATACTGTCTGCTGAGCTGTGTATCTAATCCTATCATGTGTGATACTGTCTGCTGAGCTGTGTATCTAATCCTATCATGTGTGATACTGTCTGCTGAGCCGCTGTATCTAATCCTATCATGTGTGATACTGTCTGCTGAGCTGTGTATCTAATCCTATCCGGTGTGATACTGCCTGCTGAGCGGTGTATCTAATCCTATCATGTGTGATACTGTCTGCTGAGCCGTGTATCTAATCCTACCATGTGTGATACTGCCTGCTGAGCTGTGTGTCTAATCCTATCATGTGTGATACTGCCTGCTGAGCTGTGTGTCTAATCCTAGCATGTGTGATACTGCCTGCTGAGCTGTGTATCTAATCCTATCATGTGTGATACTGTCTGCTGAGCTGTGTATCTAATCCTATCATGTGTGATACTGTCTGCTGAGCTGTGTATCTAATCCTATCATGTGTGATACTGTCTGCTGAGCTGTGTATCTAATCCTATAATGTGTGATACTGTCTGCTGAGCTGTGTATCTAATCCTATCATGTGTGATACTGTCTGCTGAGCTGTGTATCTAATCCTATCATGTGTGATACTGCCTGCTGAGCTGTGTGTCTAATCCTATCATGTGTGATATTGTCTGCTGAGCTGTGTATCTAATCCTATCATGTGTGATACTGCCTGCTGATCCACTGTATCTAATCCTATCATGTGTGATACTGTCTGCTGAGCTGTGTGTCTAATCCTATCATGTGTGATACTGCCTGCTGAGCTGTGTGTCTAATCCTATCATGTGTGATACTGTCTGCTGAGCCACTGTATCTAATCCTATCATGTGTGATACTGTCTGCTGAGCTGTGTATCTAATCCTATCATGTGTGATACTGCCTGCTGAGCTGTGTATCTAATACTATCATGTGTGATACTGTCTGCTGAGCTGTGTGTCTAATCCTATCATGTGTGATACTGTCTGCTGAGCCACTGTATCTAATCCTATCATGTGTGATACTGCCTGCTGAGCTGTGTGTCTAATCCTATCATGTGTGATACTGTCTGCTGAGCTGTGTATCTAATCATATAATGTGTGATACTGTCTGCTGAGCTGCTGTATCTAATCCTATCATGTGTGATACTGTGTGCTGCTAAACCGCTGTATCTAATCCTATCATGTGTGATACTGTCTGCTGGGCTGTGTATCTAGTCCAATATTGTGTGATACTGTCTGTTGAGACGTGTATCTAATTCTATCATGTGTGATACTGTCTGCTGAGCTGTGTATCTAAACCTAACATGTGTGATACATTCTGCTGAACTGTGTATCTAAACCTATCATGTGGGATACTGTCTCTGAGCCGCTGTATCTAATCCTTTCATGTGTGATACTGTCTACTGAGCCATGTATCTAATTCTATCATGTGTGATACTGTCTGCTGAGCTGTGTATCTAATCCTATCATGTGTGATACTGTCTACTGAGCCATGTTTCTAATTCTATCATGTGTGATACTGTCTGCTGAGCTGTGTATCTAATCCTATCATGTGTGATACTGTCTGCTGAGCCGCTGTATCTAATCCTATCATGCGTGATACTGTCTGCTGAGCTGTGTATCTAATCCTATCATGTGTGATACTGTCCGATGAGCTGTGTATCTAATCCTATCATGGGTGATACTGTCAGCTGAGCCAGTGTATCTAATCCTATCATGTGTGATACTGTCTGTTGAGCCGTGTATCTAAGCCCTCCATGTTAATAAGTAATGACAACTTTGTAGTGTCTGACTTTTGAAGGACACGCAGCTTATAAAGAGTTAAATATTCCATATTGGTGGAGGCGTCATACACTGGACACATAGCGGCGGCTCCTGGGCCCGGCAGTCGTGTGTTACGGGACATGTTGCTCGTCCGGAAGACATTTTATTGCTATGACATCCTGACTCTGCTAAATAATCACATTTGGGGGATGTAGAGACACAGGATGAGGAGGATGATGAGGAGGAGGATGATGATGAGGAGGATGATGATGAGGAGGAGGAGGATGAGGAGGAGGATGAGGAGGAGGATGATGGGGAGGATGATGGGGAGGATGATGGGGAGGATGATGGGGAGGATGATGGGGAGGATGATGAGGAGGATGATGAGGAGGATGATGAGGAGGATGATGATGAGGATGATGATGAGGAGGATGATGACGAGGATGATAAGAAGGATGATAAGAAGGATGAGGAGGATGAGGATGATGAGAAGGATGATAAGAAGGATGAGGAGGATGAGGATGATGAGAAGGATGAGGAGGATGAGAAGGATGAGGAGGACGAGAAGGACGAGGATGATAAGAAGGATGAGGATGATAAGAAGGATGAGGAGGATGAGGATGAGGATGATGATGACGAACGAGGAGGATGATGAGGAGGACGATGATGATGAGGATGATGACGAGGATGATAAGAAGGATGAGGATGATGAGAAGGATGAGGATGATAAGAAGGATGAGGATGATAAGAAGGATGAGGAGGATGAGGATGAGGATGATGATGACGAACGAGGAGGATGATGAGGAGGACGATGATGATGAGGATGATGAGCAGGATGAGGAGGATGGGAAGGATGAGGAGAATGAGGAGGAGGATGATGTGGAGCATGAGGAGGAAAGTTAAAAGTAACATTTTACCTGCACGGATACGTTGTTACATTCTGCAGTACAGGCTGCAGATCACAGAGAATTGTCTAGACTGGATACAAATGTAACAAATTCTCAGCTCGGTGAAAAGTATTAGGTCAGGGGGAGGTTAAAAGCCTCTGGATGCAAACAAAAATGTTCCCATTCACTGACAGCAATCAGAGATCTGGAAAATGGTGTGCAAAAAATAAATTAATTTGTATAATTATACAACAATTGATCTTTATTTACATAAGCAGGACATTTTTCAAGTTACAATAAGTGACGTTTTCAGGCTTGTCAGGCGGAGCACTGGACAGAAGGAGCGCAGCGAAAATGGAGATCACCGATCTGTCACAGTGCGCAATATACAGCAGATTATTGAATGGCCAACAGCCCTCTGAGAAAACAAAGGATTCTGGGCCAGTGCTTGGTCTGCAGTCTGCTGTTAATGGCAGGGATGGGGCTCAGGATTTCACACTGAAGCTCTGTACCTTGCTGAGTGGGCGATAATGGCGCAACTGTACGTTCTGCTTCAGAAATCTACTACATTCAGCAAAGTTCTGCAGAATCTGGCATCTCCCTTAGTGGTGAGGAGGACAAGAGGACCACAGTGGTGAGGAGGACAAGAGAACCTCAGTGGTGAGGAGGACAAGAGAACCTCAGTGGTGAGGAGGACAAGAGAACCTCAGTGGTGAGGAGGACAAGAGAACCTCAGTGGTGAGGAGGACAAGAGAACCTCAGTGGTGAGGAGGACAAGAGAACCTCAGTGGTGAGGAGGACAAGAGAATCTCAGTGGTGAGGAGGACAAGAGGACCTCAGTGGTGAGGAGGATCAGTGGTGAGGAGGAAAAGAGAACCTCAGTGGTGAGGAGGACAAGAGAACCTCAGTGGTGAGGAGGACAAGAGAACCTCAGTGGTGAGGAGGACAAGAGAACCTCAGTGGTGAGGAGGACAAGAGAACCTCAGTGGTGAGGAGGACAAGAGAACCTCAGTGGTGAGGAGGACAAGAGAATCTCAGTGGTGAGGAGGACAAGAGGACCTCAGTGGTGAGGAGGATCAGTGGGAGGAGGACACGAGGACCTCAGTGGTGAGGAGGATCAGTGGGAGGAGGACAAGAGGACCTCAGTGGTGCGGAGGACTAGAGGACCTCAGTGGTGAGGAGGACAAGAGAACCTCAGTGGTGAGGAGGACAAGAGAACCTCAGTGGTGAGGAGGACAAGAGAACCTCAGTGGTGAGGAGGACAAGAGAACCTCAGTGGTGAGGAGGACAAGAGAACCTCAGTGGTGAGGAGGACAAGAGAACCTCAGTGGTGAGGCGGACAAGAGAACCTCAGTGGTGAGGAGGACAAGAGAACCTCAGTGGTGAGGAGGACAAGAGGACCTCAGTGGTGAGGAGGATGAGTGGGAAGAGGACAAGAGGACCTCAGTGGTGAGGAGGATCAGTGGGAGGAGGACAAGAGGACCTCAGTGGTGAGGAGGATCAGTGGGAGGAGGACAAGAGGACCTCAGTGATGAGGAGGAGCAGTGGGAGTAGGACAAGAGGACCTCAGTGGTAAGGAGGATCAGTGGGAGGTGGACAAGAGGACCTCAGTGGTGAGGAGGATCAGTGGGAGGAGGACAAGAGGACCTCAGTGATGAGGAGGAGCAGTGGGAGTAGGACAAGAGGACCTCAGTGGTAAGGAGGATCAGTGGGAGGTGGACAAGAGGACCTCAGTGGTGAGGAGGATCAGTGGTGAGGAAGACAAGAGGACCTCAGTGGTGAGGAGGATCAGTGGTGAGGAGGACAAGAGGACCTCAGTGGTGAGGAGGACAAGAGGACCTCAGTGGTGAGGAGGATCAGTGGTGAGGAGGACAAGAGGACCTCAGTGGTGAGGAGGACATGTGGACCTCAGTGGTGAGGAGGATCAGTGGTGGGGAGGACAAGAGGACCTCAGTGGTGAGGAGGATCAGTGGTGAGGAGGACAAGAGGACCTCAGTGGTGAGGAGGATCAGTGGTGAGGAGGACAAGAGGACCTCAGTGGTGAGGAGGACAAGAGGACCTCAGTGGTGAGGAGGACAAGAGGACCTCAGTGGTGAGGAGGACAAGAGGAACTCAGTGTTGAGGAGGACAAGAGGACCTCAGTGGTGAGGAGGACAAGAGGAACTCAGTGGTGAGGAGGATCAGTGGTGAGGAGGACAAGAGGACCTCCGTGGTGAGGAGGACATGTGGACCTCGGTGGTGAGGTGGATCAGTGGTGTGGAGAACAAGAGGACCTCAGTGGTGAGGAGGATCAGTGGTGAGGAGGACAAGAGGGCCTCAGTGCTGAAGAGGCAAGAGGACCTCAGTGGTGAGGAGGACAAGAGGACCTCAGTGGTGGGGAGGGCATATGGACCTCAGTGGTGAGGAGCATCATTGATTGGGAGGACATGCGGACCTCAGTGGTGGTGTGAACATACAGATCTCAGTGGTGAGGAGGATGTGAGGACCTCAGCAAGCAGCGCTCACCCGTCTTCATCTCATCTGTCCCCAAATGTCTAATAATGAGCCAGAGTTTCCCTAAATCATTAAGAAAACAAATCACCCCCTCATCTTCTTCTGACAATCGGATAAATCTGGCCACCGGTGCAGTTCCCATAGACATTGTCACCTACTGGAGATTTTCTACTCACCTGAACGACGAATCTGTCCAGTCATACAGCAACACCACGGCGGTGGACATAGCACTGCATATCGAGGAAGATTTGCCATTTAGCAATCTGAGAAAGATGAGGTTGAGAGATAATGGTGGCCATATTGTTTGTCACTTTGTCACTTCAACTGAAATTAATAAAAACTCGGAGAAGAGGAATTTCTGGGCTGCATGTGGGCGGCATGTGGGCTGACATGTGGGCTGTCATGTGGGCTGTCATGTGGGCTGACGTGGGCCTTCACCTTGTGCACTAGCACTATGGGAGTAACAAGAAGAGAAGGGAAGTGTGTTGTATACAAGGTGTGGGTGACAGGGTGCTCAGCTCCGCATGATCCTACAATGGCTGTAGTTTCCTATACTCAGTTACAGTAGGAAGAGCAGCTCTGGAGCTCAAACTTCTGCTTTAACAAGAGGAATGAGTTTCAGGCTGTATTCAGGCCTCTTTTGTAAATATTGTATTCCATAAAGCATCTGAAATGACATCATTTTACTCAATGGCAGCAGATTCCTGGAATATACTAAGTGAATGGAGTCCGAGAATATATCAAGAAGGTTAATAAGGTAAAAACATAAATAGATTAAATAAATATGATCAATAGACTGATGGTCGCTGAGATCACAGGGCGGGAGATGAGATTCTGCATATATGGACACTGCACAGCACCACTTCTCATCTTTTTTAATAAATGTTAACAAACATACACATGCCATAAATCCGCACATACAATACACGGGTCAAAAACCAACACAAAATGAACAAGTTATAAACACATTATCAATCTCGGCCGCCTCCTCTCTGGTCCAGATCACATTCCTACCAGCACTCAGTCTTCTGTAGTATTATAACTCACATCATCCACACATCACTCTCATCATCCACACGTCACTCACATCAGTATAAATACAAATACACAAAACTCATAGTCACAAATCAATCCAGACGCCTCAAAAGGAACAAAATCAGTAACAGTCTAAAAAATAAATAAAATTGTTAAACCACAATAAAACCAAAAACTGACCCTAACCGGTCCATGTGCCCATCAAATTATATTAACCAAGGAAAATGAGAAATTCCTACATGAGAAAACAGAAGATGTGCCTAATTGGCAAATAACCCCCCCTTTTTTTTTTTTTTATAATTTTGAATTTTTTATTTTTTTTTTTACATTTTTAATTTTTTTTTTTTTTTTTTTTTTTTTTTTTCCCTCCACCCTTTTTCTTAACCACAAATCCGCAATATGAATACCAATTAGTAACCAATATATACAATATATACAAAGCAATACTGAACATACATATATATATATAATATATACATTATACCCAATTCAAGACCAATGTCTAGTCCAAAGTCCGTACCTTTAAGCTCCGACCGACACCATCGTCCATCCTTCAATGTCTCTTTGATCGGGCCCGGCTTTTTCTTATTATTTGTACCACCCCTCCCCCCCTTTCCCCCCTCCCCACCTAACACCTAACCCCCTCACATCTATACAAAAATACTACACTCTACAAGATATAGTAAGTAAAGACTCGGCCTGTACAATGGCATACATTACCTGACATAACACATAACACATCCTTAACAAATCCTACCCACAAGGCCCTGGTTCGGTACCTGCAAGCCCTATATCCATCATCAACTATAAAGAAAACAAAAAGCTACAGTGACAGCATTAGCCCCCCACCAGGAATAGAGACGACTAGACTAGGGCACGCTGAAGGAAAAACCCCTCCAAAGCATGGAGGCCCTACTCGTGCCCAGTCTCTCGAACTCCAAAGAACGAACCTTCCCCAGGTCACCGAGAATGTTCCTCACCACCTCTTCCTCCGGGAGGGTTTTTTGTCTGGTTGATACAAAACACCGTGCGTTCCACGTGCCGTACCTGACCGCTAAGCTGACTAAGAATAAAGTGCCCCGATCTCGACCACCCAGGTGTCTGAATGTTCCATAGGCCCATTCCGCATAGGAGAGACCGGTCAGACCAGGCCAACCAATGGAGGCACCCACCCTGCTGTAGACCCCTGTATTGAGGGGACAATGAAGCAGGAAGTGCTCCATGCTTTCCAGCACGCCGCCACACTCCTCCCGGGGACAACCCCTTTCCTCAGGGTTCCTGTGTTTCAAGTTGTCCCTCACATACAGTTTCCCATGGAAGCAACGCCAAGCCAAGTCCCAAAACTTTAAAGGGATCCTACTAGAATTTAAAACCCTCAAACCAACCTCCAGATCCCGACTTGGGCAGTCCCTGAGCGCCAGGGGCTTCTGGAAATGGGTCAACAGAACCCTGTTGTCAAGGAGCCTCCTTGACAGAGTCCTGATCTCCCACATCCCCAGACCCCACCGGCGAATTGTTTTCAGAACCACGGTAGCGTAAGCCGGAAGATGCCCATGCGGCGTGCGAAGGTCCTTCACTTGCCCTCCTGTCTCCCATTCCTGGAAGAAAGGCCGAAACCACCCCCTGCAGGAGACTACCCACGGAGGAGCCCTCTCTTGCCAGAGGTTTGACATGTTGATCTTTACAAAGGTATTAACCAGGAATACCACAGGGTTGACCATACACAACCCCCCTAGTCTCCTCGTACGGTATGTCACCTCCCTCTTGACTAGGTTCAGCTTATTCCCCCATAACATCTGGAAGAACAAGCTGTAGACCCGAGTCCAGAGAGGTTCTGGCAAGATGCAGACACTGCCCAAATAGATTAACAAAGGGAGCAGGTAAGTTTTGATCAAGTTGACCCTTTCTCTGAGGGTCAAAGACCAACCCTTCCACTGGTCGACCTTCTGAGCGGCGATCTTTAGCCTGCTGTCCCAATTTTGTTTGGGGTAATCCCCCTGGCCAAATTCGATGCCGAGAATTTTTACAAACTCCTGAGGCCCTGGAAGAGTGTCCGAGAGATCAAAGGTAGGATCTCCCCCTCCCAGCCAGAGACTCTTACACTTATCCTGGTTGATCATGGACCCGGATGCCTCCGAGTAGCGGTCAACTTCAGACATCACCCACTCTGCCTCCCCTCTCGAGGACACAAAGACGGTGACGTCATCCGCATACGCCACCACTCTCAGAGTGGCTTCCGAGGCTGCCAAGTCCATGCTGACTCCCACCAACGGTCCACGATCTACCCTCCTAAGGAAGGGGTCAATCGCGAACACGTATAAAAGCGGGCTCAGCGGGCAACCCTGGCGAACCCCAGACCCAACCTCAAAAGAGCGGCCAATCCAACCGTTCACAAGCGGAAAACTCTCTGCCCCTGCATACAAGATCTTAAGCCAATCAACAAACCCCCCCGGCAGACCATACCTCAGAAGGACCGACCAGAGATACTCGTGATCAACCCGATCAAACGCTTTTGCCTGATCCAAGGACAGCAAGTACCCCTTCCAACGGCCCGCCCTACTCTGCTCCACTGCCTCTCGGACACCGAGTACAGCGCTAAACGCGCTGCGGCCTGGAACAGAGCAATGCTGAGCCCCCGAAAGGAGCCGGGGTGCAAATTTCACCAGCCGATTAAACAGCACCTTTGCCAGAACCTTTCTGTCCACATTGAGTAGCGCTATGGGACGCCAATTCTCAATGTGCGATGGGTCTTTACCCTTTGACAGGATGATCAGGGCCGACCTCCTCATTGACTTCGGCAAAGTGCCCGAGGAAAGACACTCATTCAACACCTCAGTCAACAGGGGAACTAAAATCTCCTTAAAGGTCTTGTAAAATTCAGACGTTAAGCCATCTGGACCCGGCGACTTCTTGAGGGCAAGCCCTTCAATCGCCAGTCTCACTTCCTCTTCCCTGATCGCCTCTGCCAAGGCACCAAGAGAGGGGTCTACTCCTGGTTCGGGGACAGTTTCAGCCAGGAAAGCCGACATCGCATCCCGATCAAGATCCATCTTTCCCAAGAGGTGCGAGTAAAAGGATCTGACGACCTCCAAGATCCCTGATCTGGACCTTTTCAGGGATCCTGTACTGTCCATCAGTCCTGAAACCACTTTACTATTTACTGACATCTTGCAGTTCTTGTAGGGGTCGGGCGAGCGGTACTTCCCAAAATCCCTCTCAAAAACTAAAGATGCGTGTCTATCATACTGGCAACTCTTAAGCAAAGATTTCACTCTGGAGATGTCCTCGCGGTCACCTCCAGTCGAGACAAGATGCTCGAGTTTCCTCCTCAGGCCCTGATACAGGCGGTACCTGTCCAGGCTCCTGAGGCTCGAGAGCTGGCGGAAGAAACTCGCCACCCTTTTTTTGAACATCTCCCACCACTCCGACTTACTGCTACAAAGATCCAGTAATGGTACCTGGCTCTGAAAGAAATCCTCAAAGGACCGTCTTATCTCCGCTTCTTCCAAGAGAGACGAATTGAGCCTCCAAAAGCCTCTTCCCATCCGGGGGGTCTCTGCAACATTCAGAGAAAATAAAATTAAACAGTGGTCGGAGAACTCCACCTCAACGACGGACACTGCCGAAGAGATGGCTTCCTCCTTTAAATAAAACCTATCTATTCTAGACCTACAACTACCTCGATAAAAGGTGAATCCCGCGTGGCCTGGGGTGTGCCGGATGTGGACATCCACCAGGCGAGCCTCACTAGCTATCCTATTTAGGGCCACACAGTCATAAGTCAGCCTGTCTCTGCAACCTCCCCTATCTTGGGACCTCGTGGCAGCATTGAAGTCCCCTCCAAAGACCACCTGCCGACTCGTAAAAAGATAGGGCTTGATCCTCATAAAGAGACTTTTCCGGTCCCAGCTGGTTTGGGGACCATAGATGTTAATGAGCCTGAGCTCCTGTCCCTTCATGAGGACATCCAAGATCAGGCACCTCCCCATTTCTAATTCAATAACCCGTCTGCATTCTACCGATGCGGTGAAAAGAACCGCCACCCCGCTACCCGGCTCGGCCGCAAGAGACCAATAAGATGGTCCACGCCTCCACTCCTTTTTCGCTTTATGTATGGCTGCCAAGTCTGTCAGCCTGGTCTCTTGCAAAAATAAAATGTCGGCCTCAATTCGGCCGAGAAAATCAAAGGCCGCAAATCTAGCCTTGTCAGATTTAATGCTGGCGACATTAATAGATGCCAGCGTCAACGGGGTGGGTGCCGCCATCCTGGGTGATTGAATTAGATGACCTTTTTCCCCTTCCCCTTGCCCTTCCCCTGGTTTTTATCACTGTCTGATGAAGAGCCGAGGGCCCTTTTGAGGGATGCTGATGTGTCCATATCCTTCCCCTCCTCCACCTCCTCACCAGCACCACTATCAACCTCACCTCCAGGCTCCGGGACAGCGCTTCTCCCTGAGGGTTCCGCATGCCCTGAGGCAAGAAGCTGGACGCCCCCCACAGACCCCCTCGTCACCTTCGCCACATCCTCACCCCCACACTCCTCATCTGAAGAGGAGATGTCCCTGAGGGTTTGAAAGCGGTTTGAGAGAACAACAAGAGGTGAGTCGGTTGGGCTTTCCTTAGGCACCTGGACCAGGGGAGGAGAAGATTTCTTATCTCCCTTTTTTTTCTTTTTAGCACCCTGCTTGCGCTTTTCATCTAGCCACCGTCTACTGTCCTCATCCATACTTTCATATAGCGAGGAACATGAAGAAGCGGCTTCCTCCTCCCTCTCCAACCTCCTGACATCTTCATTCAAGTCCTGTTCCCCCAGGGCCTCAGTAGCAATGACACTCGCCCCCGGAGCAGGGCCAAGGGTTACCCCAGTTGCCTGGGGCTCCCCGAGCTCCCTACTCCTTCGACGGTTCTCCAATCGCCTTAACTTGGAGGGTGACTTGCCTTTCTTCCCTGGCCCCTCAGCCCCTTCACCTCCACCAGTGCCAACCACGGCAGGAGCAACCTCTCGGCTTTCTCCTGCTGGGCCCGCCATGGCATTGGCAAAGGAACGAGGGCAGCGACTGAATGGGTGACCTAGATCCCCACACAGGTGACACCGAATATCCCCACAGGATGTGGCAAGGTGACCTATCCCCCCGCACAACGCACACTTCTGCACTCTGCAGTGGGCACTGAAGTGCGTGGGGTCACCACACCTGTGGCAGAGCTTCGGCTGCCCCTGGTAAAAGGCCAGGATTCGGTCCCTTCCTAAAAAGGCTGAGGAAGGGATGTGGGTGACAGTACTTCCTGAACGCTTTAATTTAACCATAAAGGTCCAGGCCCCTGACCAGATGCCAAATTCATCCCTGTTTTTTTTGGGGACCTCCGTTACCTCCCCGTACCTGCTGAGCCAGGTCATAATGTCCATACAAGAAAGACACTCATTGCAAGTTAGGACGGTCACCTTCTTGATTTCGCTCTGACGAGACAACGCTTGTACAGCGAAGTCTCGCCAGCCGGGCTCATTCTTCACTAGCTCATAATTTGACCAAAAGAGCTCCAGGCCCTCCGGCCGAACAAAGCTGATGTCAAATACTGGGGTGCCATAGGGATGTATCAGGGCAAAGATGTCGATCGCCCTGAAATTCATCTTCAACAGAAGCTCAACTATTTTTGCCCTAGGTGGGCACGTATCATTGCCTCTCCAGCGAAGACGAACAACATTCCTACGAGCCCCCCCAGGCCCGGCTGTCGGAAGGGTCCACACAGTTTCCCCTTCCCTTTCTTCTCGGAAAGCAGTCAGGCCATGCCTGTCTATCCAGAAGGACAGATCAACCGCTCGGCCCTCTACCATTATTGTTCTCTCACCCTTTTTAAGGGCCTCCAGGAGGCGCCGCTGTAAAATACCGTCCCCAGAGCCTGAAGATGAGGAGGAGGCCCCAGCAGTGACACTGGCATAACTGCGAGTAGTCACCCCTGGGGGGGCAGATGGACCGGCCTCACTAGACCTCATACCCCTGGCAGTAACATTCCCACCACTCACCCCGGCCCCAGACACAGGAGAGGGACCATTATCAATATCACTCGTACCTGCGCCATTCATACCCTCACCATTATTAACAGCACTTGTACCGGCACCATTCATACCCTCACCCTCTGGACCAGCAGTAAAAAGTGTTTCTGGGCCGGATGTTATCGCCTCGGTGTCATCAGGTTTCCCCTCAACCTCATTAGCGTGACATTTATTTACTTGAGACAATCCTTCCTTCTTAGAGCCAGCAATGCCCAGACTCGCCCTCACCCCTGGCAAAGCTGGCTCCCGGGCTGGGGATTCATGTGACGCAGCCACCAAAGGAATACTAGTGACTGCGCCACCGGACCCAATGACCGCAAGCTTGGGGGGACATTCAACCGTGCCGTCAGTCCCAGCAGCCCCTTCATGCTGCCGCCGCTCAGTAGCACCAACGGGTTCCAGGGACACTGGAATATTCGCTGCCAGCTCTGGTGTCGAGCCGCCCCCCATTACTGAGGAGGAAACCTGAGCACCAGAGCTTTGTTCTGCACCCAACGCTGGGCCACCAACATTATCTGGCGCTATTGACGCCTTAAAAACGCCACCAAAAACGCCACCGCTACTACGACAAGCAGGGACATCAGCCTCCATTATTACGCCATCATTAATCTCCCCGCTTTCCTGCACCGGACCCACTTCAGGGCCCGGGCTAGGCTGGATCACGGGGCTTGTGCAGCAAGATGACCCTGCGGCCAGCTTAGGTAGCACTGGGTGGGGAACAAACTTAAAACTGACCTCCTCCACGATTTTTCCAGCCTTTCTGGATTTTAGTCGCCGCCGGGCTTTGCGCTTTGCTGCGCGCTTGGCATTAACATTCTCCTCTGGACCCAAGTCCGCGCCAAAAGAAAAATGCTGCAGGCTCACCGGAGACTGGAGCTGCCGTATTTCCGCCATCAGCCTCCCACCTGAATTGCTGCTGCTGATGTCCTGGTCACAGGTGTCCCCCTCACCAGCTGAGCTGGAGTCCGGGGGTAAAGCCACTTGCTCTGCAGGCAGCTCGCTGCACGTACTCAGCTGACCAGACGCACCCGGACACATCTCCTCCTCCTCACCCTCATCATCCGTCTGCTTTCCAGGGTCACAGACACCCTTCATTGCCCGGAACCGATCATCATTAAGGAGTTTCTCCTTGAAAGGTCCACTATTCTCCAAAATAAACGTGCGTTTTTCTTTCAGGGCATCCACCTCAGATTTGAGATCCCTGATAGTCGCCATTACTACCAACCTCTTTGCTCCAGAAGTGACGTGCGACCGAACCCGGGCTGCTTTCAGCTCCTCCTGGAGCTTCCGAATGGCCTTCCCGGCGTCCTCATACCCACGGAGGCACTCCGCAACACGGGAGCTAAAGGTGGTTGTTGACTCCGTGGCACGTAGTTCACCCCAATCTGCCTCCACACCATCATGCATGCTCTGCTGCACATCTCCAGGAGCGATCCTGCTGGCTGCAACACCAGGAACCTTGCGGCTTTCCTGGCTTTCTGTCCTGGTTTCAGGCGGGGGCAGGATCGGGGCCACATCGCTGTGACCCCGACTAGATCTTCTCACCCCCACAACTTCGGCCGGTTGCTGAACGCTCCCGCTACCCGCCGGCCTAGACCGGGTAACAGGAGGCTGAGAAGAACTTCCTCTCATCCCAAGCAGCAAACTCTCTCCCTGGAGAGGAAAGAGCCGACACCCGGAAAGAGCTTCCTCCAACACCCAGACAGCACACACCCGCTCCTCCTGTCCTGTATACTGGGTGTAATTCTCAGTATCTGTATTATTCTGTATATATATATATATACACTGCACAGTACCACTTCTCCTGTCCTGTATACTGGGTGTAATTCTCAGTATCTGTATTATTCTGTATATATATATATATACACTGCACAGTACCACTTCTCCTGTCCTGTATACTGGGTGTAATTCTCAGTATCTGTATTATTCTGTATATATATACACTGCACAGTACCACATCTCCTGTCCTGTATACTGGGTGTAATTCTCAGTATCTGTATTATTCTGTATATATGGACACTGCACAGTACCACTTCTCCTGTCCTGTATACTGGGTGTAATTCTCAGTATCTGTATTATTCTGTATATATATACACTGCACAGTACCACATCTCCTGTCCTGTATACTGGGTGTAATTCTCAGTATCTGTATTATTCTGTATATATGGACACTGCACAGTACCACTTCTCCTGTCCTGTATACTGGGTGTAATTCTCAGTATCTGTATTATTCTGTATATATATACACACTGCACAGTACTACTTCTCCTGTCCTGTATACTGGGTGTAATTCTCAGTATCTGTATTATTCTGTATATATATATACACTGCACAGTACCACTTCTCCTGTCCTGTATACTGGGTGTAATTCTCAGTATCTGTATTATTCTGTATATATGGACACTGCACAGTACCACTTCTCCTGTCCTGTATACTGGGTGTAATTCTCAGTATCTGTATTATTCTGTATATATATACACTGCACAGTACCACTTCTCCTGTCCTGTATACTGGGTGTAATTCTCAGTATCTGTATTATTCTGTATATATATACACTGCACAGTACCACTTCTCCTGTCCTGTATACTGGGTGTAATTCTCAGTATCTGTATTATTCTGTATATATATACACTGCACAGTACCACTTCTCCTGTCCTGTATACTGGGTGTAATTCTCAGTCTCTGATTTCATCCTCCATGCACAGTACTACTTCTCTAGACGTGGAGCAGTGCTGGTATATGTGGTAATTAGCTGTTTTTATTTGTAATTACTGGGTCGTTGATTTGTTTCCGCTTGTGTCTGTAATTTCCCACAGTTCTTTGTATCTTCGGCTTTTACAATGGTTTATGGTATAATCTTTGCTGCGGACTCATGGGGTGAAATATTAAGTTGGCGTTCGGTCCTTGCTCAGGGTTCCCTTGGCTTATGATGTTGCTGGAGCACAATAATTGACCCCTATTGGGTTATTTTACGCCCCACTGACCGCTCTTCCCATAGATTGGATGAGCGTTTCACATTGCATGACATCACTATCAGGTGCAATGACATCATCAGCACCATTCCAAAGGTCCGGGAAGGTCTCAGTCCTTCGTGTATCCTGTGTGGTCTTTCTGCCATAATTCACATGGTCTCTATACAACGATTTGCGTCATGTAATGCTATAGAGAGGGGCTGAAAACAAACACGGACCTAACCCCAGTTCTCCCATCTGAGGGCTGTTACAGTCTATAAGTGTAGACCATCCTCTGGGAGGTAAACACATCAACAGCACAAATATCTCTCCTCTCCTGGGGTTTGCTACAATGTATCAGTGCGGGTAAAATGTATCAGAATGGACTCCAAAACTCACAAAGAATTAGATACAAATATAAACGAACCCTCAGCTGTAAGAAGTATTAGATCAGACCAGGTTTCAGCTTCTGGATATAAACAAGAATGTTTCCATTCACTGACAACAGTAAATAGAACTCAATGGGCAACATTTTTGAACTATTTCATAGACGAGGGTGTACATACTATAGAGGGATCCTATGTGGGTGCTAGGGGGAGAGAGGTCAGGGGTGTAGCTGGGCGGGTCCGGCAGGGCACCAACAAGCCACTTTGGGCAGCAGACTGAATCTGTGCCCTGGGTGAAGGAGATTCTAGCCCTGACTCTGGAGAGGGCACAGCCCAGGTTGGCATCATTCACTATTTTAATGGGTGGTGAGAAGCCACACAGCTCTGGACACCAAGGGTGTGAGGAATCAACCCAAGAATCATGGGAAGAGGATGTGGGGGCAAACCAGCCCCCTGAAGGCTGTGGTAGGGACCCCATTCCTGAAGAACACCCTAATCAGGGAGCAAGCTCCCGCAACACCTGACCTTGTGGGTGCATTAGGTCGTTCCCAATGTCATCCCATGTCCAGTCATTGTGCAGCTCCGGGGCAAGTATCGCCCCTCCTTGCCTTTGTTCTGCTCCTTCCCCATCATCTCCTCCTGACGTCTTGACCAGTCTCTCATAGTAGGAGCATTTCCTTCCTGTGATGTGTCAGATGGATCACTCATCCCTCCGTTCTCTTCCTGGCAACGTATCACACGTCCAAGAATGGCAGGAATTGTGGGATCCCAAAGAGACACTGAGCAGATAAAATCCTGAATGTGTCCTATATAATCTCAGTGAAGACCTCATCATTCCCACACAGTCCCTGAATCCTGAACTGACTGCAATATATCCAACTGTTCAGTGCGAGATCAGCTGCTTGACTGTCACTTTAAGGGTACAGCGCACCTGGTTGTATAATAATGAGGGAAGGACAGAATATTCACAGTAATTCTGTACAGGTATGAATAGATAAGCAGCTGACACATAATGTCACCACCGCTTATTTTAAAGGGGAAACAGTAAAATTGGAAGACAAAAGACTACACTGTCCCCTAACATTACATAATAGCAACAGTCTAGAAAACTCCAGCAATCAGAAATCTGGAGGTCTCATGTCTATATCTATGGCTCCATTCACATAAATATGTCCTGTTAAGTCAGCTCCATGTTCTTACCCACAGGGGGCAGTATTATAGTAGTTATATTCTTGTATATAGGAGGCAGTATTATAGTAGTTATATTCTTGTATGTAGGAGCAGTATTATAGTAGATATATTCTTGTATATAGGAGCAGTATTATAGTAGTTATATTCTTGTATATAGAGGCAGTATTATAGTAGTTATATTCTTGTATATAGGAGCAGTATTATAGTAGTTATATTCTTGTATATAGGAGCAGTATTATAGTAGTTATATTCTTGTATATAGGGGCAGTATTATAGTAGTCATATTCTTGTATATGGGGGCAGTATTATAGTAGTTATATTCTTGTATATAGGGGCAGTATTATAGTAGTTATATTCTTGTATATAGGAGCAGTATTATAGTAGATATATTCTTGTATATAGGGGCAGTATTATAGTAGTTATATTCTTTTATATAGGAGCAGTATTATAGTAGTTATATTCTTGTATATGGGAGCAGCATTATAGTAGTTATATTCTTGTATATTGGGGGCAGTATTATAGTAGATATATTCTTGTATATAGGGGCAGTATTATAGTAGTTATATTCTTTTATATAGGAGCAGTATTATAGTAGTTATATTCTTGTATATAGGAGGCAGTATTATAGAAGTTATATTCTTGTATATAGGAGCAGTATTATAGTAGTTATATTCTTGTATATAGTGGCAGTATTATAGTGGTTATATTCTTGTATATAGAGGCAGTATTATAGTAGTTATACTCTTGTATATAGGGAGCAGTATTATAGTAGTTATATTCTTGTATATAGGGGGCAGTATTACAGTAGTTATATTCTTGTATATAGGGAGCAGTATTATAGTAGTTGTATTCTTGTATATAGGGGCAGTATTATAGTAGTTATATTCTTGTATATAGGAGCAGTATTATAGTAGTTATATTCTTGTATATAGGGGCAGTATTATAGTAGTTATATTCTTGTATATAGGAGCAGTATTATAGTAGTTATATTCTTGTATATAGGGGGGCAGTATTATAGTAGTTATATTCTTGTATATAGGAGCAGTATTATAGTAGTTATATTCCTGTATATAGGAGCAGTATTATAGTAGTTATATTCTTGTATATAGGAGCAGTATTATAGTAGTTATATTCTTGTATATAGGGGCAGTATTATAGTAGTTATATTCTTGTATATAGAGCAGTATTATAGTAGTTATATTCTTGTATATAGGAGGCAGTATTATAGTAGTTATATTCTTGTATATAGAGGCAGTATTATAGTAGTTATATTCTTGTATATAGGAGCAGTATTATAGTAGTTATATTCTTGTATATAGGGGGCAGTATTATAGTAGATATATTCTTGTATATAGGAGCAGTATTATAGTAGTTATATTCTTGTATATAGGAGGCAGTATTATAGTAGTTATATTCTTGTATATAGAGGCAGTATTATAGTAGTTATATTCTTGTATATAGGAGCAGTATTATAGTAGTTATATTCTTGTATATAGGAGCAGTATTATAGTAGTTATATTCTGGTATATAGGGGGCAGTATTATAGTAGTTATATTCTTGTATATAGGAGCAGTATTATAGTAGTTATATTCTTGTATATAGGGGGCAGTATTATAGTAGTTATATTCTTGTATATAGTGGGGCAGTATTATAGTAGTTATATTCTTGTATATAGGGGGCAATATTATAGTAGTTATAGTCTTGTATATAGGAGCAGTATTATAGTAGTTACATTCTTGTATATAGGAGCAGTATTATAGTAGTTATATTCTTGTATATAGGAGCAGTATTATAGTAGTTATATTCTTGTATATAGGAGGCAGTATTATAGTAGTTATATTCTTGTATATAGGAGCAGTATTATAGTAGCTATATTCTTGTGTATAGGAGCAGTATTATAGTAGTTATATTCTTGTATATAGCAGCAGTATTATAGTAGTTATATTCTTGTTTATAGGAGCAGTATTATAGTAGTTATATTCTTGTATATAGGAGGCAGTATTATAGTAGTTATATTCTTGTATATAGGAGCAGTATTATAGTAGCTATATTCTTGTATATAGGAGCAGTATTATAGTAGTTATATTCTTGTATATAGGGGCAGTATTATAGTAGTTATATTCTTGTATATAGAGCAGTATTATAGTAGTTATATTCTTGTATATAGGAGGCAGTATTATAGTAGTTATATTCTTGTATATAGAGGCAGTATTATAGTAGTTATATTCTTGTATATAGGAGCAGTATTATAGTAGTTATATTCTTGTATATAGGGGGCAGTATTATAGTAGATATATTCTTGTATATAGGAGCAGTATTATAGTAGTTATATTCTTGTATATAGGAGGCAGTATTATAGTAGTTATATTCTTGTATATAGAGGCAGTATTATAGTAGTTATATTCTTGTATATAGGAGCAGTATTATAGTAGTTATATTCTTGTATATAGGAGCAGTATTATAGTAGTTATATTCTGGTATATAGGGGGCAGTATTATAGTAGTTATATTCTTGTATATAGGAGCAGTATTATAGTAGTTATATTCTTGTATATAGGGGGCAGTATTATAGTAGTTATATTCTTGTATATAGTGGGGCAGTATTATAGTAGTTATATTCTTGTATATAGGGGGCAATATTATAGTAGTTATAGTCTTGTATATAGGAGCAGTATTATAGTAGTTACATTCTTGTATATAGGAGCAGTATTATAGTAGTTATATTCTTGTATATAGGAGCAGTATTATAGTAGTTATATTCTTGTATATAGGGGGCAGTATTATAGTAGTTATATTCTTGTATATTGGGGCAGTATTATAGTAGTTATATTCTTGTATATAGGAGCAGTATTATAGTAGTTATATTCTTGTATATAGGAGCAGTATTATAGTAGTTATATTCTTGTATATAGGGGCAGTATTATAGTAGTTATATTCTTGTATATAAAGGCAGTATTATAGTAGTTATACTCTTGTATATAGGGAGCAGTATTATAGTAGTTATATTCTTGTATATAGGGGAGCAGTATTATAGTAGTTATATTCTTGTATATAGGGGCAGTATTATAGTAGTTATATTCTTGTATATAGGGGCAGTATTATAGTAGTCATATTCTTGTATATGGGGGCAGTATTATAGTAGTTATATTCTTGTATATAGGGGCAGTATTATAGTAGTTATATTCTTGTATATAGGAGCAGTATTATAGTAGATATATTCTTGTATATAGGGGCAGTATTATAGTAGTTATATTCTTGTATATAGGAGCAGTATTATAGTGGTTATATTCTTGTATATAGAGGCAGTATTATAGTAGTTATACTCTTGTATATAGGGAGCAGTATTATAGTAGTTATATTCTTGTATATAGGAGCAGTATTATAGTAGCTATATTCTTGTATATAGGAGCAGTATTATAGTAGTTATATTCTTGTATATAGGGGCAGTATTATAGTAGTTATATTCTTGTATATAGAGCAGTATTATAGTAGTTATATTCTTGTATATAGGAGGCAGTATTATAGTAGTTATATTCTTGTATATAGAGGCAGTATTATAGTAGTTATATTCTTGTATATAGGAGCAGTATTATAGTAGTTATATTCTTGTATATAGGGGGCAGTATTATAGTAGATATATTCTTGTATATAGGAGCAGTATTATAGTAGTTATATTCTTGTATATAGGAGGCAGTATTATAGTAGTTATATTCTTGTATATAGAGGCAGTATTATAGTAGTTATATTCTTGTATATAGGAGCAGTATTATAGTAGTTATATTCTTGTATATAGGAGCAGTATTATAGTAGTTATATTCTGGTATATAGGGGGCAGTATTATAGTAGTTATATTCTTGTATATAGGAGCAGTATTATAGTAGTTATATTCTTGTATATAGGGGGCAGTATTATAGTAGTTATATTCTTGTATATAGTGGGGCAGTATTATAGTAGTTATATTCTTGTATATAGGGGGCAATATTATAGTAGTTATAGTCTTGTATATAGGAGCAGTATTATAGTAGTTACATTCTTGTATATAGGAGCAGTATTATAGTAGTTATATTCTTGTATATAGGAGCAGTATTATAGTAGTTATATTCTTGTATATAGGGGGCAGTATTATAGTAGTTATATTCTTGTATATAGGGGCAGTATTATAGTAGTTATATTCTTGTATATAGGAGCAGTATTATAGTAGTTATATTCTTGTATATAGGAGCAGTATTATAGTAGTTATATTCTTGTATATAGGGGCAGTATTATAGTAGTTATATTCTTGTATATAAAGGCAGTATTATAGTAGTTATACTCTTGTATATAGGGAGCAGTATTATAGTAGTTATATTCTTGTATATAGGGGAGCAGTATTATAGTAGTTATATTCTTGTATATAGGGGCAGTATTATAGTAGTTATATTCTTGTATATAGGGGCAGTATTATAGTAGTCATATTCTTGTATATGGGGGCAGTATTATAGTAGTTATATTCTTGTATATAGGGGCAGTATTATAGTAGTTATATTCTTGTATATAGGAGCAGTATTATAGTAGATATATTCTTGTATATAGGGGCAGTATTATAGTAGTTATATTCTTGTATATAGGAGCAGTATTATAGTGGTTATATTCTTGTATATAGAGGCAGTATTATAGTAGTTATACTCTTGTATATAGGGAGCAGTATTATAGTAGTTATATTCTTGTATATAGGGGGCAGTATTACAGTAGTTATATTCTTGTATATAGGGAGCAGTATTATAGTAGTTGTATTCTTGTATATAGGGGCAGTATTATAGTAGTTATATTCTTGTATATAGGAGCAGTATTATAGTAGTTATATTCTTGTATATAGGGGACAGTATTATAGTAGTTATATTCCTGTATATAGGAGCAGTATTATAGTAGTTATATTCTTGTATATAGGAGAAGTATTATAGTAGTTATATTCTTGTATATAGGAGGCAGTATTATAGTAGTTATATTCTGGTATATAGGAGCAGTATTATAGTAGTTATATTCTTGTATATAGGGAACAGTATTATAGAAGTTATATTCTTGTATATAGGAGCAGTATTATAGTAGTTATATTCTTGTATATAGGAGCAGTATTATAGTAGTTATATTCTTGTATATAGGAGCAGTATTATAGTAGTTATATTCTTGTATATAGGAGCAGTATTATAGTAGTTATATTCTTGTATATAGGGAGCAGTATTATAGTAGTTATATTCTTGTATATAGGGGCAGTATTATAGTAGTTATATTCTTGTATATAGGAGCAGTATTATAGTAGTTATATTCTTGTATATAGGAGCAGTATTATAGTAGTTATATTCTGGTATATAGGAGCAGTATTATAGTAGTTATATTCTTGTATATAGGGAACAGTATTATAGTAGTTATATTCTTGTATATAGGGGCAGTATTATAGTAGTTATATTCTTGTATATAGGAGCAGTATTATAGTAGTTATATTCTTGTATATAGGGGCAGTATTATAGTAGTTTATTTTTTTGTATCTAGGGGGCAGTATTATATGCTCCAATGATGATGATACTGGGTGTGACTGGTATTTCTCCTGTAACAATCACGGGTAGTTGTGTTTCTATTGCAGCAGTGGATCTGATTTTACAACACACTGTGAGAATGACACAATATTCCATAATCTTCCTTATATTGAACTGTAATAATGGAGTGAAGGCGAGAGCTGTGTCCTCTGTCATTGTCAGTGACTCTTCCATTAGTTGTTGGCACGGTTCCAGCCATCTCACCCTCCCTCTTCTGCTGGGTGACTATCTCTGGTGCAGGAGAAGATAGGCAGCAGGGCATGATTTGACCCTCCACTGTCCCCCGGCTAATTTTAGATCTGCCCCTATGAGTGATCATTGCATTATTCACTTAATCCTATGAGCCGGGGCCATTATGGTGGAGACGGAGCATTAAACCTATTTAGAAATGACATTATATAAGTGATGAGTTTCTGAGCTCTCGGCACTGAGGTCTGTGGATGGATCTGATGGAGGAGATTTATATTACACATAATATCTTGTTGCTGCTTTTCTTCCAGGATGATTTGACATGGAGAATTTCCCATTTAAAGTTTTATGTAAATAATACTGAACTTTGTTTCAATTCTTTACCATTTTCAAGATTAGGTGCTTGCTGTCAGTGAATGAGAACACAGTTGTTTACATTCAAAGATAACACACCTATACTTACCTAGTCCTTCTCTCAGCTCAGAAGTGAATACAATGCTCAGCCAGTCTAGGGAATGCTCTGTAACCTACACATAGGTCTCTGCTAGTTTGCTACAATGTATCAGTCTGAATTCCAGGCAGTTTAACTCGTAAAACATTGCCAAGGCTGGATACAATTGTATGTTACTGGATACAATTGTATCCACTTCTCAGCTGGGACAGGACTATGTATGTATGGGTTTGCTGCCTCTGAATGTAAACAAGTATGTTTACATTCACTGAAAGCAATGAAATATTTTTAGAAAATGGTGAAGTCTGGAGACAGAAGGGATATTGGAAAGCTGTAGATCCTTCCATGTATACACTGATTAAGCTTCATTTACATAAATCGGAAAACCGCTTTCATTCGAGGGGGGAAAAAAATGATCGGAAAAACATTGGAAGTCCCTAAATTGTACTTTTCTGTCCTCTACAGAGTGACAACCACAAATAACACCAATAAAGTGGCCATAAATGTTGTCACCCATGGGATATAACTCTACAATATTATGCATGTAGATGTAAATTCCATTCAGGGTCTGCGGAAAGCTGGGTGAGAAGCCTAAGGCACTGTAATACCGGAGATCTTCAAGCATTTAATCCTATTGTCTATCTACCGCTACCATTGAGTGGCACCATACAGACTATATAGGATCTATAGGCACTGTGACGTTCCCATGATAGCTCTTCTACAACGCTCCGTTACAATTATTTATATGTGGCCCTATCCCTGACAAAGGGCACTTAAAGAAACGGCATCTTTGCCTATAGCTTTGCCACGGCACCAGATAATGCATGTATAGATATATCATAGGGTGACGCCATTGCTGGGGCATCAGTGTGATGTTCGCTGGGGCCTCCTGCCATGATTTAATAACATTGAGTGTCCTATGTTTCTATAGTGATACATGTAGAGCGTCATCTGTTCCCCATCACTGGAGCATGAATTATAGATGATAATGCGCTGCACCGGTACAGCGTTATTACTACAGGCAATGATGGGAGTGCTGTTCTAGGTCTCCCCTGGGACATGGGGACTGAGCAGAGATATTATTAAACAGAAAAAATATCACTGAAACCACAGGCCACGCAGGAGACATTCTATATTGGTGAGGGGAGACTGAACAGGGAGGGGGTGGAGGTTCTGCAGCAGCTGAGCCCAGTCTGAAGCAGAGATGGAGCAAAATGATCCCCCTCCAGCTCTATCAGTCAAGAATATTTCCATCTTCAGAGGCTCGGTACATTCTGCTGTTATCCTTGTACACACAGACGCCGAGGCTATTGGTGAAATAACCCCAAATAAGTAATAAACCCGACCAAAGGCGTAACCTGAAGATCCGGCAAAATGTGCAATAGTGCCGCCATCTAACATAACTCTGCTGCCTCTGAGCCCCCTACAGTTACTGAGGAGTACATTGGGTTATCAGACATGTTCCCAGTTATACCCACCATTGATTTAAAGGGCAGCTTTGTCATATAATGCTTCACTAGTTGCAAAATCTGCGCTTGCTGTCAACAAATGGAAATCCGTTCTAATGTAAACCTGCTCACAAAGATGAGGGCTGGTTACATTGTGTTAATGTAGATACAACAAAGCAGCAGCAGCACAAATGTGTCCCCCCGTCCCGCACCCCTGGACACATAGCTCTTATCTACACTGATGCATTGTAACAAACCCTCAGCAGTCTGAGTGGGACTTGGTCAGGACGGGTTGTTGTTTCTTAATTGTCCAGTGCAACTAACATTTATTGTCCAATTTTAACTTTTTTTTTTAACATTGACGACAGATGTGATGGATTGAAATAATGGCTGTCACAGATGTGAAAGGATGAGTGTCACAGATGTGAAAGGATGAGTGTCACAGATGTGAAAGGATGAGTGTCACAGATGTGAAAGGATGAGTGTCACAGATGATAAAAACGTTTTTTTTTTCATCTGTGGTCCCATTTGATGAAAAACTGTTGCAACTGATGACAACTTTTTCATCATTATTTTCATCATTTTTTTTGTTTGTTAACTGTCATCTGTTCTGGTGGGCTGGATGTCATATAAGTGTGAATACAGCCGTACGATGTGTGGGATAACCACTTCCTTGTGTCATGAGTAGTTGTATCTAGGTCACATTACAAATGTCTGCTGATTGACTATTTTTCATACTTGTTGAGACACAGGCGATGGAGAGCAAACTTCTGATTGGTGGAAAGACCATTATGGACCATACAAACGAGCAGCAGAAAATGCTGGAGATAAAGAGACAGGAGATCGCCGAGCAGGTGAGGAGCGGACGCAACCAACACTACCTCAGATGACATCACACTGATAGTTTGAGTAATTGTGATCATTCCTGATCCTAGGGGGGTCCACTACCCAGACACCTTAGGGAAGCTGTACAAGATTTACAGGGATTGACTAGAAGGTTTCTGACCCTCCGACAAGTTTAATAAAGTTACCTGTCCACCATATAGATGTCTTACATTAAATGCAAACAATGGGGGAAGGGCAATCATTTTATTTAAACATGAATGCCAATGCTCTGTAGACTTCTCACTTAGATCACGAGTCTAAGGCCAGGTTCACACGTAGCGTAAACATTGCAGTTTTTCCGCAACGGTTTTCATTATGGAGAATTCGCAGCATATTACGGTAGCGGCAGAGTGGATAAGATTTGAACAAATTTCATCCACACGCTGTGTAAAAAATTAGCCAAAAAAATGTTAATAAATTGACCTATGGTGCGTTTTTTTAATCCACAGCATGTCAATTTATTTTACGGAATCGCTGATCTTTTGTTGTGGGTTTTCCCCATTGAATTCAAGGGGAGGTAAAATCCGCAACAAATAGAAGATGTTGCGATTTTTGCAGCGGAATAGCTGCAATTCCACCACAAATATGGCAAAAAAAAACCAGGACTCTCTGCTCCTGCGTCCAGCCTGGCCTCCAAGGATGACCCTTCATCACAAGTGACTGCGGAAGCCGATCACTGGTTGCAGCAGTCACATGGGATGAAATGTCTGGGCTGCAGGACGTCAGAGAGACGCATTGACATAGCAGGTAAAAAAAAAATGCTTATCATAGCTATTTTCCGAAAAACTGGACCACAATTTGGTTGTGGTGGAGTGGAGCCTAATTTCTCGCTTTACAATGGGACTCCATGAATACTTGCTATACCCCGAGCTGTCAGTACTTTTTTTCGTTATGAGTTAAACTATTACCCCCACCCCCAGAAAATAGAATTACTAAAGCATAAAATATACATGTGAATTGCTCCCCTCCCTCAGCGGGAAGTCCCAGCACTTTCTCAAGCACCATCTTATTTAGCAGCTGAAATGCATGTAGCATATTTTTTCTAAAGCAGATTTCACTGTAAATACACCCCCAAAAACCCACGGCAATTCTGTCATGTCTGAACGTGGTCGAAAGAGGAGGAAGCTCTTTTTATAGCTATCCTTTTCCCAAATTCAAGATGGTGATTACAATTCGCAAAAAGTTCATGTTTCCCTCTTGAGCACCAAAATATATTATTATCCCATAAAAAGTTCCCTTTCTAATTGAATGTTTTCTCTCCCGCAGAAACGTCGGGAACGTGAGATTCAGCAACAGGTGCTCCTCAGAGATGAGGAGACCGTTGAACTGAGGGGGACATACACATCTCTACAACAAGAGGTCGAGATGAAGACCAAGAAACTGAAAAAGGTGATAAATCTTATACTTTCTACACTGTCACCTCTGAAAAACAATATGGATATGATATAAAACCACTCCCCTGTATAGTATACAACCCTAGGAGCAGCTATATATCAGTCTAGAGTGAAGGGCCTCCTCCAACACCAATCTGATGAGGTTGAGATCTAATTTTTCAGTCATCACGATCTTCAGTCAGTGTTTGAGAACAATCGGCCAAAAATATAGGTGATCTCCGTCTAGAATGAATGATTTGCTGTCCGTCACAACAGACTACGTTCTTCTTTCAGCTCTATGCCAAGCTGCAGGCTGTAAAGGGAGAGATCCAGGACCAGCACGATGAGTACGTACGGGTGAGGCAGGACCTAGAGCAGGCCCAAAACGAGCAGACGCGGGAACTGAAATACAAGTGAGTTTGCATGTTCTCAAGGGCTTGTGAATGAACGTGCCTCAAGTATCGTGCGATAAATATTTAATATTAACACGTATTACTCTCTAAATAATCTCTTACCATGTAATGCTGGACGTACTTGCCGAGACACCGCAGAATTTGGACCAATATCATGGTGGACATGGAGTTTTCCTTCAAAGTAAACGTCCCAGAACTTAAGTTTTGGTCTTCTTATTGTTTAACTTTCAGGTATCTGATCATTGAAAATTTCATTCCTCCGGAAGAAAAGAATAAGATCATGAACCGCCTCTACTATGATCCAGAAGAGGAACAGTGGAAATTTCAGCCTCTTGTGCCTCCGGGAAAGTAAGTTCTTCCAATATCCTCACTATCTCACGTCCATCAATATAAATGTAGACGAACATGAGATTTCCTGGAAAACATGACGGCATCATGGAGTCCGGAAGCAGTGTAGGGTCATGGTCCTCTAGTTTATCATTAGCTCTTAGCAGTGTAGTAATAGGGTTCCTTGGGTCCACCAGCAAAAATTATTTTGATGCCCCTTCCATCTATACAGAACATGTACACATCCACTTTAAATGACATCGTAACTTGGATTTCATAGTTGTACACACAGGACCTACCATCAGTAAGGTCCAAGACAGGTCCTTGGCTTCAATGTTAGACCCAATTGAGGTTGGTCTTCTACATGACCTCGGGGGCTCATTATTGCATCAGAGGAGTCCCTGGTAGTCCAGTGGGAAAGTCCAACCATAGCTTTTAGGATCCCATATATGATGCAAAGCCTAAAAAGGGTTGTCCCATCACAGATAACTCCGTTCAGCATGAAGCTGCCGCAACGATCAGCTGGTCACTGGGGGTCTGGCTCCCGGGCATCCCAAGCAAAGTCGCATCCCACCAGATATTTCACCTACGGCGGCAGCACCAGGGAAAGTCTAGTGTATACGCCCTTGTGATACGTGGATGGCTCGAGTCCACCAGAACCGCTTTTCCATTTTTCCTTTGCTGTTCTGGCTCATAAAGGGGGTCCCGAGTGGAGAACCCCACCTATAAAAGGGCAAATTTCCTAGGGTAGTCTAAATGAAAGAACCCCTTTAAGACTTTCCAGGTGATTCAGACAGCCAGGTGTATGTGAGAGCTTTATCTGATGTTTTTAATATAGATAACTGGATCTTCATACAGTCTTTTTATTCTATGACTCTATGGTGTACTGGAATTCACCTCTACTTCTTACACCTGATGATAAAAATTGTTAGATATCATGGCTAACATGGTATGGGGTCTTCCACAGTGGAAGCGGAAGTGGAAGCACAATGAAAAGGCGCCCATCATCGGCCGTAGGATACAAAAGGCCAATCAGCCAGTATGCCAGGGTTGCCATGGTGATGGGCTATCATCCGAGGTACCGGGTAAGTAACCATGACTGTCAGCTGGTTCTTTACAAGTCATCGTTTTAATTACTTGGTGTTTTCGAGCTTGTTGTAAGGTATTTAGACTTGGACTACTGACAGAATTATCTGACAGCTTGGTAACTTTTCACTTGTTAGCTCTAGTAATATCTGTCTCGGCTCTCCATTACCAGGCCGAAAACATTATGTTCCTTGAGTTGGACCTGACTCCACCCACTGTGTTTGAGATGGACTTTTCCAAGGATCGATCAGAACAGGACCCACGAGCGCTTCATCTTGAGAGATTGACCCGTCTTGATAGTCTTCTGGAGCGTCCAGCTGCCGCACGGGTCAGGAAATCCAGGTCTTGGTGAGTAAACCCCTCAGATTTGCCCCGCACCTCAACCTAGAAGTTTTTTCCCCATCAATTAAAATGAATCTTCTTCTAATTCCAGGTGTCAACAGCCAAAGCCTCTGCCATCTTCAACCACCCATATCTCTTTGTCATCGAGCAGCCAGAGGCGCCCACTGTCTCCCACCCATGAGTGATTCTCCCCACCTACCTTGAAAGCTTTACCCAAGCGCATTACCCTGTATGCCAGGCTTTGCTTCCAACAAAACAAGTAGAGGATGGTTGTTTTTAACCCATTGTCAATCCTTTGCTTAACTCAGCCTGGAGATAAGACCTCAGTTGTGGAATATGTAAAGACTTTTTTTTTTTTTTTAATTTAAGGAATTAACATATTTATTTAATTTATTAATCTGCGAAAGGTCCACGCTGGTGGTTCCTGGCACTTTTACCTTACAAAAGGCGCCTGGAAACTAATTCCAAGAGATCCAAAAGGTTGTGGACAGTAAAGACGATGAAACTCATGACTGCGTCCAGAGGGTCTTCTAATACGAGGAGGAAAAATATGTGGTTTTGTGGTGGTTTTACCTGATGGAAGGCTCAATATGCACTCGCCTTGCAAATCCAGCAGCTCTGTTTATTTTTACTTGCTCGAGGACAATTTTCATCACCAGGACTGGATGATTTTACTCCTTCCTCCGATAGTTTGTGTATCCAAGCACACTAGGCAAACATCTTGCCTTAAAATCCTTGCAAACTCTGCAGCTTACTTGTCAAAACGCCAGTGCCTTAACTCAAAGGCTTCTTTTCTCCACCTCTTGTGATATTGGCCTTCAGGTACTTGGTTCCAGAGTTGGGGTTTGAAAGGACGGCAATCCACATGGACGTGTCTATCTTCATCACCATGGAGAGTTGTTATTATTATTGGGATGTCATAAGTCCTACTTGGTCTTTGCTTGACTGACGGAATGCCTGTTTTTGCCATGTTGCTTCCTCGCTTGTGTATCACCTTATTTTAAAGGAGGTTAATAGGACAATGACATCTAGATGTTGCCGTTGGAAAGCATTCATCCCTCACAAGGAACAGGATGGGACTGACTCATCAAGATCACACAAGGAGTTGGGGCATTTTGACATCTTTCGGTTATTGGTGTAATTGGAAAATGCTGTATTTATCAAGGATTGGGGAGACATCTCCCAGCAGAATATAATGTTCGGTGTAAATCTATAATGGTCTAGTACACAGCATGGAGTAAACGAGCTGTATGCACATTTAAAGCAGAAATGTTGAAACAACTTTATCCTTTTTTTATTACTTGAAGTTGATGTTTTTATGCAATTAGCAAGGTGTAACCACTATACAGAAGCAAAAAGTTCATAGTGTTATGGGTAGGTAGTGTTTCCATGCCTCATTACTTAACATACATGTTATCAAGAAATACCCAAAAGGCTCTAGATGGAAATTCTGCAATGATCTGGAAGTTCGTGTACAGTACTGTGCAATAATCTCTTTCTATGCAGTCACAAAAATCTACAACATTGAGTATCCTGGAGATCTACATCATGCATGGTCAGCTTTCAGAATATCTGTACATGTTTTGTCATTACACCAAAGTCAATACAGAGTAGCTAAATTTTATAGGGGTCTGTGATGACCCCATAGCGGTTCCTGATCATTATGTATTTCACCTTCACTGCATCACTCTGCTATGACTCTTGATTTCAAGTGTCTCCCCCATATCTCATGTTCAGCTAAGTGTTTGCATTGTACACTTTGTTTGCCAGCAGGGTCCAGATATATTTATTAATAGCACCCTTATCATCTATAGCTGTACGCTCCTCTATCACGCAGACAGAATCCCCAGCTAGACAATGGACTGACATATCCATAAAGAGAAATGACAATATAACTCTAGAACAGTCAGATTATTTTGTGGTTAAGATGACCATTTATAATAAGAGACTTTAAGGGATGGTTGTCTGCATAAATACTCACGCCCTTGAATTCCAGTACTATCGTATTAAGCACATTATTGAATGGCATTGTCAAATGTCAACAGGAGCCTGTGAACTATTTTCAACATACAAATTTTCCCAAATTTTTATCAATGGACAAAATTTGTCATGACTGAAGGGTTCTCTTACATTTTAATTACATGCTGCCCTATAAACAGCCATTGGGATGTAGTATAATTTTCTGATATTCACCCGGTCTTGATTCTGCTGATCGCTGAGTTTTTGGGTGAGGGGGAATTAGTAGTGAAAATGCAAGAGAACACGTCCTGCACATCTCATCCAGAAAGTGCTCAACTATGAGCTGATGTAGACTGGCAATTTCTGAGCGACGTAGAGCACTACCAAGATGTCCAGGATCTACTCACCTGGATCTCCACTACTGCCCTTCCCCCTACAAACCCCAATATCGGTGTGGAGAGTTTTTTGCATGTGGGGAAACCTTTTCATTAAAGGGGTTGCCTCATCAAATGCATGTTCATGATGGGGGACCGCGTCCTCCCCACGACATTCCCCTCTATTAGTCAAAGCTGAGTACCGCTAATAAAAAACAGCTCTCACACTGCGGGACCCCTCATTCATTTGATTGGCCAACATCTCATACTATATTTCAGCTGCAGCTTTCTGATGTTGTCCTATTTGCGGGAATAACTTCCACAATGGCTGAGGTCGAAATTGGACAGTTATGGCTAGGAACGGATAAGCCTAGTTAAGATTTTTTTTAGATGTTTTTGGGCTCCGTGGCTGAAGATGAAGACCTATTACTGAAATCGAGCAGATGCTTTTTGTGGAAAACTACTAGGACAAATTAGGGCAAATTAACCAAAAAAATTGTGAATCTTGACTGCGTTAGGTAAACCATTCATCATCCATGAGCCAGTAGTCTATCCTTTAAGGTCTATGGCCAGCTTAAGATTTCTGTGTGTATATGAATGGACTGCAGGAGAAAAAACATTGTTTGCGGATTAAGAGGACATAAGCCTGGTAAAATGTGAAAACAGGACAAATATTCCTGTACTGTACAGAGATCCAGTCTGTGAGTGGGAACTGAAAGAGTTCTGGCAATATACAGCTCCATAGCCCCATCGTTCTAGAAATTGATGGTGGTCCGACCTTGTAGATTCCCCCACTGTTCTTGTAAAGAACATTTTTGACTGGATTTTCCCTTTTAAAATCTACATATAATGTTTATCTTGTACTGAACTTCATGTGTTACAGTCCGGTTACATCCAGAGCTGCATTCACAATTCTGCTGCAAGCTGTGTGTCTTCAGCACTGTCCTGATTAACACTAAAATAGTTTAGCTGAGATCCTATATTCTACAGTGGAACATTTGTGGTATAGGTACTGAACCAGTAAGGGGCCACAGTAAGAAGTGGAGACCCGAAAACCTAAAATTGACAGCAGAACTATGAATGCAGCTCTGGATGGGACTGAAGCATAAAAATTATTTTACTCAACATCAATAGAAGATGTTAATTCCTGGGAATCGTTCATAATTTATATTTAAATTCGCATGTGATTTTGCACACCTAGAGGACTGTAGCCGCAGCATTTTAGGAGATTACAATGTATACTGGCTGGCAATAGTATGAGGGTGATAGTCACTAGATGAAGGTCAATGGACGCAGAGATGGCTCCAACTTTTATTAATCCTGCAAGGAAACTACAAGCACAAGTCCTTAACATCTCCATCTTACAGAATTAGAGGGCTACGCAGGATTTCCTCAAGGACATTGTTTGCAGTCTATACATCTTGAAGCACTAGGGGGCAGTATAGAAAGAACACCAGTTGTGTGCAAACAATGGAGGAGTGGGGGAACCTATGGGCATTTGGTCAGGGGAATACATTGACCTTGTAGACCCACTTCCTTCATACAACATTGTACCTAACTATAGAGCCCTGTGCTTTGCTGTTCCCCCAGTCCTATGACACATATAATGGAACCATGACCCCCATCCCAGCCGTGACAATACCCCCTATATTGTATGTGATTTGTTATTATCATTGGCAATGATAATGTGCAGAATCCATATATATCTCCATGTTTCACATATATATTAGACTATATGGTGTATAAGTGTCTATTCATGGGCCGATTACGGGGTTGGGCCGTTTGACAGCAGAAGGTTTCATTAGGACCCCACCTCCATACCACAAAGACAACAGGGCTGATTAATGGGCTTTCTGCTCCATTGATGCTACATTGGTTGACGGGCCTCACACGTTAGGGGTGTTCATATATACCCCATTTCCTCAACAATATTCGCAACCAGGACACATAGAACTAATGTTAAGACTATAACATGTCCCATCTTGTCTACATTCCCGATGAATCCATACTCATCTCCTCATGGACACAGCTGTCCATAGACATTAGACTGAAGCCTACTGGAGTGGAGGATTTGCACGATTGTCCGGGAAAATTCGAGGTCGAAATTGGACAATTATGGTAAGGAACGGCTGAAGATGAAGAACTGTTCGCGAAATCGAGCAGACGCCAATTTTTTGGGGGGGAGACTTGTAGAACTCAAAACAGATAATGAGGCAAATAAAAATGTTGAATCTCCACCATGTTGGATCAAGGCTACTGGGGCAAATAAACATAAAAATTGGTGAATCTGGACAGAATTGTAGGAACGCTCCATCATCCATAAGCCGGCAGACTTCTAAGGTCTATCATAAGATTTTTGGGTGTATATATGTCCCAACCACTGGGTTTGTTTTTAGTATTGACATAGATAAGTGCAATATGTGAGTGTTTACCAGGATATGTGGACACCCGTTACATTGAGTTGAGTATTTGGGACTCTCCTTATCATTTCCCCGATTTGTTGTTTCTAGATAAACTTTCTATCTTGTGCTGGGAAAGTAACTGGACGTGTATGGTGGTATACAGCAATGTCACTATATATATGAGTACTGTATACAAGACATATACATATATAGATATATATTATATATACATACTGTGGGGAGGGGGGACCTCCCTGCTCCTGGCTTTTGATTGACAGCTGTCATATTTGCTTGACCTAACACAGAAGAGTGGCGGACATTGCACCCTCCACACGATCAATAAATAAATGATAATCGTTGTATTCCGCTGTCCCGTGTGTTTTGTATGATAAATTGTGTGTTGCTTACTCATGGGTATATATCATATGCAGACGCGTTTCGCACTATTCAGATAAAACCCTCATTGTTTAGACTGTAATAAAATACACTATCCTGATGCCTTGGGATCTAAGCAGTTAGTTGTAGGTGAACTATTCTCTGTATTTACATGATTGTAATCGTACACTGGCGCGTTTCTAACTATACAGCTCTCTATATACAGTGCATACCTCCCAACTTTCAAGTATCACAAAGAGTGTGGGCCTCTAGCTGCCACCATACAGTATAATGCCCCCATTGATGCACCCATACAGTATAAAGCCAACACAGATGCCCCCATACAGTATAATGCCCACACTGATTCTCCCATGCAGTATAAGGCCCACACAGATACCGCAATACAGTATAATCCTCACACAGATGCCCCCATGCAGTATAATGCCCAAACAAATTTTCCCATACAACATATAGACCAATGCAGCATAATGCCCCCATAGATGCCCCATACAGTATACTGCTTACACAGATGCCCCCATACAGTATAATGCCCCCATAGCTGCCCCATACAGCTTAATGCCCCCATACAGCATAATGCCCCCATACAATATAATGCCCCCCTAGCTGCCTTTCCACAGTATAATGTTCCCCAAGCTGCCCCTAGTGCCAGTGCCCAAATATAAAGTGCCAGTGCCCTTGTAGATAGTGCCAAAGTGCCCATATAGCTAGTGCCCATGTAGATAGTGCCCATATATAGTGCCACACAGTGTCCATGTTCATAGTGCCGCCCCCTCTTGAAGATAGGGCCACCCCCCTGTAGAAAGCACTACTCCCCCCTGCAGATAGCACCATTGGGACTCCCTCTAGGAGCAGACTACCTAGCCAGAGCATAGGCTCGGGATTCCGCTCCTAGAGGGAAGCTCTGCTGTCACTGTCCATATATGGACAGTGACGTCAGTGGCTACTCCTTGAGCGGAATCCCCGTTGCCAACTCAGGCCGAGGATTCCACTCCAGGAGGTGCTCCTGACATCAATGTCCATATATGGACAATGACCTCAGGGGTTTCCTCTAGGAGCGGAATATCCAACCAGATCATCGGCAATGGGGATTCCGCTCAATCAGTAGCCAATGACGTCACTGTCCATACATGGACAGTGACACCAAGGGCTTCCCTGAGCAAAGCGGTTAAAGTAGTGCTGTGCCCGTGGAGTCCTCAGAAGCTCATGGTTCCCTGCTTCAGAATTGGGTCCAACTGTCCCACTGAATCCGGGACAGTTTGGCAGTATGTACAGTGGTATAGAGTCAATATATATTATGTGCAGTAAGTTGTATGTATGTATGTTAACTCAACAAAAGAGAAGAGACGTGCCATAACCTCCATGGAGATGACTTCTTCTCTTTACCTACAACATAAAGGCCCTAGTACATGGGACAATCATCGGGGAGCAATGAGCGTTCATATGAAGACTCATTCCCAACTATTGTCCAGTGTAAACACGGCAACGATCAGTAATATAAGGGATCACTGTTACTAGTGAGGTACCACAGGGGTCAGTATTATAAGGGATCACTGTTACTAGTGAGGTACCACAGGGGTCAGTAATATAAGGGATCATTGTTACTAGTGAGGTACCACAGGGGTCAGTAATATAAGGGATCATTGTTACTAGTGAGGTACCACAGGGGTCAGTATTATAAGGGATCATTGTTACTAGTGAGGTACCACAGGGGTCAGTATTATAAGGGATCACTGTTACTAGTGGGGTACCACAGGGGTCAGTATTATAAGGGATCACAGTTACTAGTGGGGTACCACAGGGGTCAGTATTATAAGGGATCCCTATTACTAGTAGGGTACCACAGGGGTCAGTAATATAAGGGATCATTGTTACTAGTGAGGTACCACAGGGGTCAGTATTATAAGGGATCATTGTTACTAGTGAGGTACCACAGGGGTCAGTATTATAAGGGATCACTGTTACTAGTGGGGTACCACAGGGGTCAGTATTATAAGGGATCACTGTTACTAGTGGGGTACCACAGGGGTCAGTATTATAAGGGATCACAGTTACTAGTGAGGTACCACAGGGGTCAGTATTATAAGGGATAACTATTACTAGTGGGGTACCACAGGGGTCAGTATTATAAGGGATCACAGTTACTGGTGGGGTACCACAGGGATCAGTAATATAAGGGATCACTGTTACTAGTGAGGTACCACAGGGGTCAGTAATATAAGGGATCATTGTTACTAGTGAGGTACCACAGGGGTCAGTATTATAAGGGATCACTGTTACTAGTGGGGTACCACAGGGGTCAGTATTATAAGGGATCCCTATTACTAGTAGGGTACCACAGGGGTCAGTATTATAAGGGATAACTATTACTAGTGGGGTACCACAGGGGTCAGTATTATAAGGGATCACAGTTACTAGTGGGGTACCACAGGGGTCAGTATTATAAGGGATCCCTATTACTAGTAGGGTACCACAGGGGTCAGTATTATAAGGGATAACTATTACTAGTGGGGTACCACAGGGGTCAGTATTATAAGGGATCACAGTTACTGGTGGGGTACCACAGGGATCAGTAATATAAGGGATCACTGTTACTAGTGGGGTACCACAGGGGTCAGTATTATAAAGGATCACAGTTACTAGTGAGGTACCACAGGGGTCAGTATTATAAGGGATCACAGTTACTAGTGAGGTACCACAGGGGTCAGTATTATAAGGGATCCCTGTTACTAGTAGGGTACCACAGGGGTCAGTATTATAAGGGATCACTATTACTAGTGGGGTACCACAGGGGTCAGTAATATAAGGGATCATTGTTACTAGTGAGGTACCACAAGGGTCAGTATTATAAGGGATCACTGTTACTAGTGGGGTACCACAGGGGTCAGTATTATAAGGGATCACAGTTACTAGTGGGGTACCACAGGGGTCAGTATTATAAGGGATCCCTATTACTAGTAGGGTACCACAGGGGTCAGTATTATAAGGGATAACTATTACTAGTGGGGTACCACAGGGGTCAGTATTATAAGGGATCACTGTTACTAGTGGGGTACCACAGGGATCAGTAATATAAGGGATCACTGTTACTAGTGGGGTACCACAGGGGTCAGTATTATAAGGGATCACAGTTACTGGTGGGGTACCACAGGGATCAGTAATATAAGGGATCACTGTTACTAGTGGGGTACCACAGGGGTCAGTATTATAAAGGATCACAGTTACTAGTGAGGTACCACAGGGGTCAGTATTATAAGGGATCACTGTTACTAGTGGGGTACCACAGGGGTCAGTATTATAAGGGATCCCTGTTACTAGTGGGGTACCACAGGGGTCAGTATTATAAGGGATCACTATTACTAGTGGGGTACCACAGGGGTCAGTAATATAAGGGATCATTGTTACTAGTGGGGTACCACAGGGGTCAGTATTATAAGGGATCCCTGTTACTAGTGGGGTACCACAGGGGTCAGTATTATAAGGGATCCCTGTTACTAGTAGGGTACCACAGGGGTCAGTATTATAAGGGATCACTATTACTAGTGGGGTACCACAGGGGTCAGTATTATAAGGGATCACTGTTACTAGTGTGGTACCACAGGGGTCAGTATTATAAAGGATCACAGTTACTAGTGGGGTACCACAGAGGTCAGTATTATAAGGGATCACTGTTACTAGTGGGGTACCCCAGGGGTCAGTATTATAAGGGATCACTGTTACTAGTGGGGTACCACAGGGGTCAGTATTATAAAGGATCACAGTTACTAGTGGGGTACCACAGGGGTCAGTATTATAAGGGATCACTGTTACTAGTGGGGTACCCCAGGGGTCAGTAATATAAGGGATCACTGTTACTAGTGGGGTACCACAGGGGTCAGTATTATAAAGGATCACAGTTACTAGTTGGGTACCACAGGGGTCAGTATTATAAGGGATCACTGTTACTAGTGGGGTACCACAGGGGTCAGTATTATAAGGGATCACTGTTACTAGTGGGGTACCCCAGGGGTCAGTAATATAAGGGATCACTGTTACTAGTGGGGTACCACAGGGGTCAGTATTATAAGGGATCACTGTTACTAGTAGGGTACCACAGGGGTCAGTATTATAAAGGATCACAGTTACTAGTGAGGTACCGCAGGGGTCAGTATTATAAGGGATCACTGTTACTAGTGGGGTACCACAGGGGTCAGTATTATAAAGGATCACAGTTACTAGTGAGGTACCGCAGGGGTCAGTATTATAAGGGATCACTGTTACTAGTGGGGTACCACAGGGGTCAGTATTATAAAGGATCACAGTTACTAGTGGGGTACCACAGGGGTCAGTATTATAAGGGATCACTGTTACTAGTGGGGTACCCCAGGGGTCAGTAATATAAGGGATCACTGTTACTAGTTGGGTACCACAGGGGTCAGTATTATAAAGGATCACAGTTACTAGTGGGGTACCACAGGGGTCAGTATTATAAGGGATCACAGTTACTAGTGGGGTACCACAGGGGTCAGTATTATAAGGGATCACTGTTACTAGTGGGGTACCACAGGGGTCAGTATTATAAGGGATCACAGTTACTAGTGGGGTACCACAGGGGTCAGTATTATAAGGGATCACAGTTACTAGTGGGGTACCACAGGGGTCAGTATTATAAGGGATCACTGTTACTAGTGGGGTACCACAGGGGTCAGTATAATAAGGGATCACTGTTACTAGTAGGGTACCACAGGGGTCAGTATTATAAAGGATCACTGTTACTAGTGAGGTACCACAGGGGTCAGTATTATAAGGGATCACTGTTACTAGTGGGGTACCACAGAGGTCAGTATTATAAGGGATCACTGTTACTAGTGGGGTACCACAGGGGTCAGTATTATAAGGGATCACTGTTACTAGTGGGGTACCACAGGGGTCAGTATTATAAGGGATCACAGTTACTAGTGAGGTACCGCAGGGGTCAATATTATAAGGGATCACTGTTACTAGTGGGGTACCCCAGGGGTCAGTATTATAAAGGATCACAGTTACTAGTGGGGTACCACAGGGGTCAGTATTATAAGTGATCCCTCTTACTAGTGGGGTACCACAGGGGTCAGTATTATAAGTGATCCCTCTTACTAGTGGGGTACCACAGGGGTCAGTATTGGATACTATGCTGGTTAATATGTTTCTTTATGACCTTGTGGAGGGATTGCAGAGTAAAATGTAAACTTTTGCAGATGATACTAAACTGTGTAACGTAATTAACACAAAGGAGGACAGTATTATGTTATTATGTGATGGATCTGGAGAAGTTGGAGGATTGGGCAGAGAAGAGGTAAATGACGTTTCACACTGATAAATAGAAGGTTATGCACTTGGGAAGGGAAAATACATGTGAACATTTAATAATGAATTTGAAAACACTGGGTAAAACTGAGAGGGAGAAGGAATTTTAATTAAAGCTAAACTGTAGCAACCAGTGTCAGGCAGCTGCTGCAAAGGCAAATAAGATCATGGAGAGCATCAAAGCGGCATCAATGCACATGACGAGAACATGGCTCTACCCAGTGGCGGACACAGACTGCAAAAGGCCCCTGTGCAGATAATGTGCCAGGGCCCCCCCCCCCCACCCCGCAAACTTCTCATGGCCGACGGTCCGCTTTCAGCTGCATCGCTGGGTCTCCTAAGTGACCCAACAATGCAGCACTAGCAGCCGGGGCGTCACTAAGGCTGGGTTCACACACACACTATTTACGGACGTAATTTGGGCGTTTTAGCATTGAATTACATCCGAAAATGCGGCTCAAAAGCGTCGGAAAACATCTGCCCATTCATTTGAATGGGTCTTACGATGTTCTGTGCCGATGGTCATTTTTTTTTACGCGCCGCTGTCGAAAGGCGGCGCGTAAAAAACTGCCTGTCACTTCTTCAGATGTAAATGGAGCCGTTTTCCATGGACTCCATGGAAAACCAGCTTCAATTACTTCCGTAGTGGACGCAGCAAAAGACGCCTGCACATGCCATTACGGCTGAAATTACGGTGCTGTTTTCTCCTGAAAACAGCACAGTAATTTCAGCCGTAACAGACGCTGCCGTGTGAACATACCCTCAGGGCTTAAAATGTCCGGGAAATAGCCCCAATACATATGTGTCCGCCCCAAAAAAAAGTGTGTGTATAGGAGACAGCATAGCATATCTATAGCACTACGACCCTATAAACTATGGATAGGATTAGATACAGTGGCTGAGCAGACAGTATCACACATGATAGGATTAGATACAGTGGCTCAGCAGACAGTACCACACATGATAGGATTAGATACAGTGGCTCAGCAGACAGTACCACACATGATAGGATTAGATACAGTGGCTCAGCAGACAGTATCACACATGATAGGATTAGATACAGTGGCTCAGCAGACAGTACCACACATTATAGGATTAGATACAGTGGCTCAGCAGACAGTATCACACATGATAGGATTAGATACAGTGGCTCAGCAGACAGTATCACACATGATCGGATTAGATATAGGGCCCAGCACAGTATCATACATGATTGGATTAGATACACAGCTCAGCAGACTGTATCACACATGATAGGATTAGATACAGGGCCCAGCTCGCTGACATTGCGGCCCCAGCGCTGGACCCAGGAAAGGTAAGAATAATAATTTTGCTTCTTTATGTGTTACTGATTATTTTTGTGTGTTTGTGTTTTTTTTACAGGTTCGGTTGTTGGACTTCGGATACGAGGACTTCAATGACGGCGTTTTTTTTATTCTCAATAAAATGGTTAATGAGGGTTGTGTTTTTATTTCAATAAAAAAAATTTCTATGTGCTTGTATCTTTTTAAACTTTATTATCACCGCCTTAGTAATGGCCGCTGGCTGATTGACAACCTCCATTACTAAGGCGAGGCTTAATGTTAGCCGGTGCAGAGTCTACACTAACCCCCATTATTACCCCGGTACCCACCGCCACCAGGGGTACAGAAGAGGCTGGACGCAGCTGCAGGCTTGAGGGAAGCCGACATGACCGTCCTGGTAGGGAAAGGGTTAATGTTAAGAGGTGAGGGAAAGGTGAAGGAGCTGAAGGAGGGACGGGGAGGAGCTAGGGGGGACGGGGGGGCCGTTACTGCGCTTCCCGCTGTTTCTCGGCATTGAGCCGGAAGCAGCGGGAGGAGTAATACACAAGAAGCAAAGCTCCCCGTTGCCCGGCTTTTTAGTATGGCAGAGGCCCTGATTTTAGAGCGGCTGCGTGCCGCTGCTGTGCACCACGGTCCCGGATGGCTGGAGGAGACCGTGGCTGCATTAACGCGGATCCCGGACGCCGTTTCGCCACGTCGGGCACGGCGTTCGGGGTCTGTTGTAAGGGACAGGCTCCCCTCCCCCGGCCCCCCTACGAGCATGGCTATGGCGGCGGGGGGGGAGTCGGCAACAACCGCTCCTGCGCTGGGCAGGCAGAGAGCGGTAGCAGGGGTGACGGCGATGCAGGCTGTGTCGACCCGTCCCTCTCGGCGGTCCCGACCTCCAGAGCGCCTGAGTCCGGAGGTAGTCCCGCGGACACGGCGTCGCAGAGGGAGCCCGATCCCGGACGCTGCAGGCCAGGCAGCTGGGAGGACCGCCCCTTCCCAGGCCCTGCGTCCTGGCAGGAATCCCAGGCCGCGACGGGGTCCGGCGGTAAGCAGGGAGTCGCAGGCCGGGCTCCCTGTCACCCCTCCCCCATCAGATGGAAGATGTCGAGAGCAAGGTACGGCCGCCCCGCATGGTGATGTTCCGGCCAGGGGGCAGGCTTCGTCAGGATCGTCTAGACGGACGACTAGATCTGCAGCGACGTCGAGGCAACAGGTCCGGTCGGAAGTCTGGGTCCCGGCGGTCGGGCGGCAGGTTGCCGGCCCATCGGTCAGCGCGTCCTCATCCCCTTTCCGAAGAGGTCGTTGGGAGGGACAGTCGTCGGCGAGAGAAGAACTGGAGGAAGGTGAACTGGACGTCTATCGTCGAGGTCAGGATGGTCCGGCTGACGGGAACACAGCGCCTGTGCAGCCCGGTGAGTGTATAACTCCATTATTGTCTTATCCAGCGATTTTTATGTCGGGTGTCGGCGGGGGGGCTGCTAGCATAGCATCGGGGGCCGGTAGTGGCGCGGGCGGACGCGACGGAGCGGGTTTGGCAGATTTAGTGGGTTGCTTACGGGAGCTGGTGGGGCGCCTGGATAGGGCCGCGGCGCCGGTAGTAACGGAAGTGTCCCCTGCGGTAGTTTGGGAAGGCCCCAGGGAAGTGGGATCGTTGCAGGCGCGTCCTGTGGTGGCGGTTAGAGAGGCGGTCGCGGTGTCGGTGCAGACTGAGGCACAGAAGGACGGCGATCGAGTGCGCATGGACGATCGTGCTCGGGGGGAGGTGTATGTTTGTTTTGAGGGTCCGTTGGGGGCGCATTTAAAGCAGGAGGTGCGTGATCGGATCTGGAAAGATGAATATGTTGAAATTTTTTCTCTCTTGCCGCTGGCTAAATTCAATTTGGATAAGAGCAAGCGGGATGAGAGTAAAAAGGACGAGGAGGAACGGCGGCGGTATAGGCTTATCCCGCAGACGTTCGTTAATTGGTCGCAGGCGTTCGCCATATTGGCTAGTGTGATAGGGGAAAAGGCGCCGGAAAATTGTTCGGCGTTATTTTGTTATTTTGATGCTATTGGGGAGGCTCATAGGGCGTATGGGGGTCAGGCGTGGCTGCGATATGATGAGCAATTCCGTCAGCGGAAGGCGGTTCGGCCGGCGATTCGGTGGGACCAGAAGGATATTGCTCTCTGGTTACGGGTTACGGCTCCGGTTAGGCAGCCCTTTCCCGGGAGCGGTGGCCAGGGAGGCCAGACTAGTCAGAGTGGACCAAGCGGCGGGGGAAAGGCGGGGTTTTGCTGGCAATTCAATGAAGGCCAGTGCAAGTTCGGGGCCACGTGCAAGTTCAAGCACGTGTGCTCCGAGTGTAATGGGGCATCACACGGGGCGGCAAAATGTCTGCGGAAAAAGAGGTCCGGGAACCAGCACGGGGCTGGTCAAGGGGGTGTCGCCGGTGAGGGTGGAAAGGATGGCCCCTTATCTAAATGAGTATCCGGATAGGGCGGCAGCTAAGTTGCTTTATGAAGGGTTTAGTGTTGGTTTTGTTATTCCTCCGCCTCCTTATGAGGTTCCGGTTACGCGGAGAAATTTAAAATCGGCTTACTTGCATGCGGAAGTCGTGTCGGAAAAGTTGTTAAAAGAAGTTTCGTTGGGGCGCATGTCGGGGCCATTTGTGGAGTCGCCGGTGAAAGATTTAGTTGTGTCCCCTTTGGGTATTGTCCCTAAACGCGAGCCCGGAAAGTTTCGTTTGATTCAACATTTATCGTATCCCAAAGGTTCGTCGGTAAATGACGGGATTGATCACGAGTTGTGTTCCGTAGTTTATACCTCATTCGATAAGGCGGTGGGGTTAGTGCGGGCTGCGGGTCCGGGGGCGCTGCTAGCAAAAACCGACATCGAGGCGGCGTTCAGGTTGTTGCCGGTGCATCCAGAAAGCCAACGGCTGTTGGGTTGTTTTTGGAATGGGGCCTTTTACGTGGATCGGTGCCTTCCGATGGGGTGTTCTCTTTCTTGTGCATACTTCGAGGCGTTTAGTAGCTTCGTGGAGTGGGTAACGAGGGGAGTATCCGGGGTCGATTCGTTGATCCATTACTTAGATGATTTTTTGTGCGTTGGCCCGGGGGGTTCGCCGGTTTGCGGTAACTTGCTTCATGCCCTGCAGAAGGTGGCGAGGGATTTTGGGATCCCTTTGGCGCCGGAAAAAACGGAGGGCCCGGTAGCGACGATTTGTTTCTTGGGAATCGAAATTGACTCGGTGGCAATGGAGTGTCGGCTCCCGGCGGATAAGCTGGGTGCTTTGAGGCTGGAGGTGCGACGGGCTTGTAGAAGGAAGAAAATGTCGCTGAGGGAGCTTCAGTCGCTGCTGGGGAAGTTGAATTTCGCCTGCCGGATTATGCCGATGGGGAGGGTGTTTGGTAGAAGGTTGGCGGCGGCAACGGCGGGAGTGCGGGCGCCGCATCATTTTGTGAGGCTCAAGGAGGAGCACCGAGCTGATCTTCAGGTTTGGGATGACTTCTTGGGCCAGTACAATGGTCGCTCGCTATGGATGGCCCCAGCGCAGGATACGAGTGATCTGAATATTTTCACGGATGCGGCTGGGGCGGGTGGCTTTGGAGCTTACGGGGGAGGTCCGTGGTGCGCAGGTCAATGGCCGGCTAGCTGGGTGTCCAGTGGATTGACGCGGAATCTGGCCCTGCTCGAGCTGTTTCCCATCGTGGTGGCGGCTACCATTTGGGGGGACAGGCTCAGGGATAAGAAGGTCCGTTTTTACTGCGACAACATGGGGGTGGTGCTTGCCATTAATAACATCACGGCGTCCTCTCCTCCGGTAGTTCAATTGTTGCGACATTTAGTGTTGGTGTGTTTGTCGCTGAACGCGTGGGTGGTGGCGGTGCATGTCCCGGGTGTACGGAATTGTGTTGCTGATGCTCTTTCTCGCTCGCAGTGGGACCGGTTTCGGCAATTGGCCCCGGGAGCGGAACGTCTCGGTTTGGCGTGTCCGGATCATCTATGGGATCTGGTATCGGTCCCGTAGAGCAGCTGTTACAAAGGTCTTTGGCGCGCACGACGTGGAGGGCTTATGCTGCTTGTTGGAGGCAGTGGGAGGAGTGGGTAAGAGAGTTGGGTGATGTTAATACGGATAAAGACAGGTTGGTGGCACTTTTGTATTGGTTAGGGGATGCCTGGGAGGGGGGGTTTTCAGTAGCGAAGGTGAACCGGTTTATATCCGCGGTGGCGTTTGGGCTTAAGTTGCGGGGCTTGCGGGATGTATCGAAGGAATTTCTGGTATCGCAGGCTTTGAAGGGGTTGCGCAGAGGTAGGGTGGAGGCGGATAGTAGAAGGCCGGTGTCGTTTGCTTTGCTGGGCTTGTTGGGCGGTTCATTGGCATCGGTATGTCGTTCTTCAGATGAAATGGATTTGTTTCGGTTGGCTTTCTCGTTGGCGTTCTTCGGAGCATTTAGAATAGGTGAGTTGGTGTCGCCAAGTACTAAACAGGCAGGGGGGCTGAGATCTGGGGAGGTGAGCCTTTTTGCAGATCGGTTGGAGGTATGGTTGCGTAGATCAAAAACTGACCAATTAGGGAAGGGAAAACTGATAGTTTTGTTCGCTCTCCCGGGGTCGGTCATGTGCCCAGTAGAGTGCATGCGGGGTTTTACAAAAAACAGGGGGTCTCCAGATTTGCCTTTGTTACGTCATGTGGACGGGTCGTTCTTGTCCAGGTTTCAGTTTGGAGCTGTTTTTAAAAAATGTTTGACGGCGGTTGGGGTTGCGGCAGGCTCATATTCATCTCATTCCTTCCGGATTGGCGCAGCAACGGAAGCAGGGCGCTGGGGGTTGGATGATGAGGGGGTGAGGCGTATTGGTCGTTGGGAGTCAAAAAGGTTTAAGTCCTATGTCCGCCCCCATATGTTGTAATTTTGTTGTTTATGCTTGCAAATGTTATATGGTGGTGCCTAACTGTGTTTTCCGTTTCAGATTCGCCTCCTTGTCTGGTGTGGTTGATGGGTCATTCGTACGTGCACTGGGGGGCTTTGAGGGCGGACGTCCGCCCGGATGGTCGCCAGTTGCGCATTCCGCGACAGGATGCGGTTGTGCATTGGCTGGGGTTTAGAGGTATGTCGTGGAACAGGGTGTTGGCGGAATTCCAGACATATGTGCGGCTTGATAGGGTTCCGGAGGTTTTAGTGTTGCACGTGGGTGGGAATGACTTAGGAGTCCGCCCTTTTCGTGAGTTGGTGCGGGATATCAAACATGATTTGTTGTGTTTGTGGGTATCTTATCCCAAGTTGGTGGTAGTGTGGTCGGACATAGTCCCAAGGAAGCATTGGCGGTTAGCTAGATCGGTGGAGAGAGTCAATAAGGCTCGGATAAAAGTTAACCGGGCGGTGTCCCGTTTTGTGGCAAAGAACGGGGGCATTTGCGTGAGGCATAGGGATTTGGAGTCAGGATTGGGGAATTTCTGGAGGAGTGACGGGGTTCATCTGACCGAGGTTGGCATTGATATTTGGAGCTTGGCTATAGCAGAAGGCATAGAAAGGGCGGTGGTGGTGTGGAGGAACTCACAGGCTTAAGGTGGTCAAGGCCTGTTTCGCGGTGGCGGGGGGAGTCCTTGAGGCCAGTCAGTACAAAATGGTGGGGGGGTCGCATCGGGGGTATGCGTCCCCCAAAAAAGGTACATGGTTGAAGACTTCATCGGGTGTTATCCCTTTGAAGTGGTCTTCTGGTAGAAGGTATGTCACTTGAAGGCTTCATCGGGTGTTATCCCTTTGAAGTGGACTTCTAGTGGTCGGTATATCACTTGAGGGCTTCAACGGGTGTTATCCCCTTGAAGTGGACTTCTAGTGGTTGGAGCCATCTGCAGAGGTGAACGGTGCTTCCGAGCTGGTTTACGGCTGGAGGTAATTAGTGGTTTGCAGATGGCTAATTCGGTGTGTTCTTGAAAGGAACATCTGAAGGGGCTTCAAGGACTTCCTCTGCTCGGGTTAATGTTAACGTTTAATTGTTATTTATGATTCTGACCCATGTTGGGTCATGTGAATTATTAGGAGGAATTCTCTGGTGGATTCCTAACTAGTTATCCGAATGTTTCGGATTTAAATTGTTTTTATAAAACTGTGAAATTAATAAACGGCTGCTGTGGCCATTTCACATCCAACCTCGGTGTCATGTGTCGTTACTAAATGGGGGTGGGGGATAGTATGGTTTAAGGTTAACACACGACTCTACCTAGGCAGGTCAAGAAGAGGCTGGACGCAGCTGCAGGCTTGAGGGAAGCCGACATGACCGTCCTGGTAGGGAAAGGGTTAATGTTAAGAGGTGAGGGAAAGGTGAAGGAGCTGAAGGAGGGACGGGGAGGAGCTAGGGGGGACGGGGGGGCCGTTACTGCGCTTCCCGCTGTTTCTCGGCATTGAGCCGGAAGCAGCGGGAGGAGTAATACACAAGAAGCAAAGCTCCCACCCTCCCACCCTTGTTTTGTTACTCCTTAGGTCTTCTGTACGTCCGTATATGAGCGTTGTGTTTTATTTTGTGTGTTTATTTAACATGTTTTTCTTTTTTCCGGAGTAGGTTCTGTTGTCATGGCAGCTGGCGGGGGGAGTCCTTGAGGCCAGTCAGTACAAAATGGTGGGGGGGTCGCATCGGGGGTATGCGTCCCCCAAAAAAGGTACATGGTTGAAGACTTCATCGGGTGTTATCCCTTTGAAGTGGTCTTCTGGTAGAAGGTATGTCACTTGAAGGCTTCATCGGGTGTTATCCCTTTGAAGTGGACTTCTAGTGGTCGGTATATCACTTGAGGGCTTCAACGGGTGTTATCCCCTTGAAGTGGACTTCTAGTGGTTGGAGCCATCTGCAGAGGTGAACGGTGCTTCCGAGCTGGTTTACGGCTGGAGGTAATTAGTGGTTTGCAGATGGCTAATTCGGTGTGTTCTTGAAAGGAACATCTGAAGGGGCTTCAAGGACTTCCTCTGCTCGGGTTAATGTTAACGTTTAATTGTTATTTATGATTCTGACCCATGTTGGGTCATGTGAATTATTAGGAGGAATTCTCTGGTGGATTCCTAACTAGTTATCCGAATGTTTCGGATTTAAATTGTTTTTATAAAACTGTGAAATTAATAAACGGCTGCTGTGGCCATTTCACATCCAACCTCGGTGTCATGTGTCGTTACTAAATGGGGGTGGGGGATAGTATGGTTTAAGGTTAACACACGACTCTACCTAGGCAGGTCATGGGAAGAGCCGGGTACAAACCAGTACCCGACCAGCTGTAGTGACGGGCAGGCACCGGGGTGGCCGCAGGCTGGTAGTATTAGGCTGGGGAAGGCCAAAAACAGTGGCCCTTCCCACCCTTGTAATGCTGCCTGCTGCTGCTGTGTTGTATCTGGCTGGTTATGAAAATTGGGGGGGACCCGACATCGTTCTTTCCAATTATTTTTTAAATGACGTGGCGTCCCCCCCATTTTCATAACCAGCCAGATACAATAAAGCAGCAGCAGCCTAGCATCACCAGGGTAGGAAGGGCCACTGTATCTGGCCTTTCCCCTCCTGATAATACCAGCCTGCGGCCACCCCAGTGGCCGACCATCACTACAGATAGTCAGGTACTGGATCGTACCCGGCTCTTCCCAGCACCCCTGGTGGCGGTGGGTACCGGGGTAATAAAGGGGGTTAGTGTTAGCCTCTGCACCGGCTAACACTAAGCCCTGCCTTAGTAATGGATGCTGTCAATCAGCCGGCGGCCATTACTAAGGCGGTAGTAATATAGTTTAAAAAAAACCACAAAGACATAGAAAAAATATTTTATTGAAATAAAAAAAAAAAACACAACCCTCATTAACCATTTTATTAATAAAAAAAAAAGCTGTCATCGAAGTAGTCCTGGAATCCGCCGTAGTCCAACGACCGAACCTGTAAGAAAACACACAAAAAATGATTAGTAACACATGTGTTAGGGTATGTGCACACACACTAATTACGTCCGGAATTGACGGACGTATTTCGGCCGCAAGTACCGGACCGAACACACTGCAGGGAGCCGGGCTCCTAGCATCATAGTTATGTACGACGCTAGGAGTCCCTGCCTCGCTGCCGGACAACTGTCCGGTACTGAAAACATGATTACAGTACAGGACAGTTGTCCCACAGCGAGGCAGGGACTCCTAGCGTCGTACATAAGTACGACGCTAGGAGCCCGGCTCCCTGCAGTGTGTTCGGTCCGGTACTTGCGGCCGAAATACATCCGTCACTTACGGACGTAATTAGTGTCTGTGCACATACCCTAAGGCTTAGATACAGGGCCCATGTGTGATACTGTCTGTGGGACCCTGTATCTAAGCCTACCACAAGGTAGGCTTAGATACAGGGTCCAGCAGACAGTAATCTTATACAGTATAAGATTACTGTGTGCTGGGGCCCTGTATCTAAACCTACAGTGTGGTAGGCTTAGATACAGGGCCCAGCAGACAGGATCACGCATGGGCCATGTATCTAAGCCTACCATGTGATTGGCTTAGATACAGGGCCCAGCAGACAGCATCACACAATCTGTGATCCTGTCTCATGGGCCCCCTAAGCCTGCTACATCGTAGGCTTAGGGGTTGTGCAGTCCCTAAACATTGATGGCCTATCCTCAGGATAGGCCATCAATAGCTGATGTGTCGCCCGGGACCCGCAAATCAGCTGTTTTGAAGGGGCCGCAGCACTCGTACGAGAGCTGCTTCCCCTTCATTTCACTACTCGCCCACACTGTGAATCGCCGAAACCGATTCACAGTGTGACCGGAATGAAGTGACAGGAATGAAGGGGAGCAGCTCTCGTACGAGTGCTGCGGCCCCTTCAAAACAGCTGATTGGCGGGTCCCAGGAGTCGGACCCCGCCAGTCAGGGCTATCTTACCTTCCTCTTCGGCCGCGGCGGGAGTTCTGTAGTCTCGATGCTGTGCGCGGCGGCATAGCGCTGTGACGTCATGCGCTGCGCACAGCGCCTGACGTCAGGACCTCCGCTGCGATCCGGAACCAGGAAGGTAAGTAAAGTATGTTACTATAGTAACAGGGGCCCGCGGCCCGAGTTACTATAGTAACTTTTTATTGATGTGGTGCGGGGGGCCGTGGGCCCCCCTGGCTTCGGGGCCCGGTCGCAATTGCGACCGCTGCGACCCCTATAGCTACGCCAGTGGTCCACGGGCCTCTGTCTCAGTCCTCAGCATCGCGCAGCTGAGAACTGAGTCGGCCAGCAGAGGAACGGGCCCCCTTCCCACGCGGGGCCCTTGTGCAGCTGCACCGGCTGCACATGCGGTATGTCCGCCCCTGGCTCTACCACTTTAAAAATCTCTAGTCAGACACAAGGGATACAGTTTTGGGCAGCAGTGCACATAGTAGAGCTTCAGTTGCTTCAAGGGAGAACTAATTAATAAATGGAGTAAGTGAACTACAGAACCCAGAAATATTATCAAAATTATGGTCATTAAGTTTAGAAAAAAGATAGTTGTGTGTCGACCTAATAACTATGTATAAATATATCAAAAGGTCAGAACAGAGACGTCTCATCACCTATATATACTCAGGACCGTAACTATCAGAAGAGGGCGACCCCTACATCTAGAGGGATTCTACACCAACATAGAAGAGGATTCTTTACTGTAAGAGCAGCGTCACTATAGAGCTCTCTACTGTAAGAGCAATAACACTATAGAACCTCTACTGTAAGAGCAGTCACACTATGGAACCTCTGCTGTAAGATCAGTCACACTATGGAACCTCTACTGTAAGAGCAGTCACACTATTGAACCTCTACTGTAAGAGCAGTCACACTATGGAGCCTCTACTGTAAGAGCAATAACACTATAGAACTCTCTACTGTAAGAGCAATAACACTATAGAACCTCTACTGTAAGAGCAGTCACACTATGGAACCTCTACTGTAAGAGCAATAACACTATAGAACTCTCTACTGTAAGAGCAATAACACTATAGAACCTCTACTGTAAGAGCAGTCACACTATGGAACCTCTACTGTAAGAGAAGTCACACTATGGAACTCTCTACTATAAGAGCAGTCACACTATGGAACTCTCTACTGTAAGAGCAGTCACACTATGGAACTCTCTACTGTAAGAGCAGTCACACTATGGAACCTCTACTGTAAGAGCAGTCACACTATGGAACTCTCTACTATAAGAGCAGTCACACTATGGAACTCTCTACTGTAAGAGCAGTCACACTATGGAACCTCTACTGTAAGAGCAGTCACACTATGGAACTCTCTACTGTAAGAGCAGTCACACTATAGAACCTCTACTGTAAGATCAGTCACACTATGGAGCCTCTACTGTAAGAGCAGTCACACTATGGAACCTCCACTGTAAGAGCAGTCACACTATGGAACCTCTACTGTAAGAGAAGTCACACTATGAAACCTATACTGTAAGAGCAGTCACACTATGGAACTCTCCACTGTAAGAGCAGTCACACTATGGAACTCTCTACTGTAAGAGCAGTCACACTATGGAACCTCCACTGTAAGAGCAGTCACACTATGGAACTCTCTACTGTAAGATCAGTCACACTATGGAGCCTCTACTGTAAGAGCAGTCACACTATGGAGCCTCTACTGTAAGAGAAGTCACACTATGGAACCTCTACCGTAAGAGCAGTCACACTATGGAACCTCTACCGTAAGAGCAGTCACACTATGGAACCTCTACTGTAAGATCAGTCACACTATGGAGCCTCTACTGTAAGAGCAGTCACACTATGGAACCTCTACTGTAAGAGCAGTCACACTATGGAACCCTCTACCGTAAGAGCAGTCACACTATGGAGCCTCTACTGTAAGGGTATGTTCACACGGCCAAATTTCAGACGTATACGAGGCGTATTATGCCTCGTTTTACGTCTGAAAATACGGCTCCAATACGTCGGCAAACATCTGCCCATTCATTTGAATGGGTTTGCCGACGTACTGTGCAGACGACCTGTTATTTACGCGTCGTCGTTTGACAGCTGTCAAACGACGACTCGTAAAAATACAGCCTCGTCAAAAGAAGTGCAGGACACTTCTTTCAGACGTTTTTGGAGCTGTTTTCTCATAGACTCCAATGAAAACAGCTCCAAAAACGAGTTGGTAAAAAAACGAGTTGGTAAAAATGCGAGTTGGTAAAAAAACGTCTGAAAAGCAGGGTCTGTTTTCCCTTGAAAACAGCTCTGGATTTTCAGACGTTTTGGTTGACTACGTGTGAACATACCCTTAGGGTATGTTCACACGGCGGGGGTCCGTAACGGCTGAAATTACGGGGATGTTTCAGCCTGAAAACATCCCCGTAATTTCAGCCGTACCGGCATGTGCAGGCGCTTGAACGCCGCGTCAATTACGGCCGTAATTAGCGCTGCTATTCATTGGAGTCAATGAATAGCGGCTCCAACTACGGCCAAAGAAGTGACAGGTCACTTCTTTGACGCGGGCGTCTATTTACGCGCCGTCATTTGACAGCGGCGCGTAAATATACGCCTCGTGTGAACAGACAAACGTCTGCCCATTGCTTTCAATGGGCAGATGTTTGTCAGCGCTATTGAGGCGCTATTTTCGGGCGTAATTCGGGGCAAAAACGCCCGAATTACGTCCGTAAATAGGCCGTGTGAACATACCCTTAGAGCGGTCACACTATGGAACCTCTACCGTAAGAGCAGTCACACTATGGAACCTCTACTGTAAGAGCAGTCACACTATGGAACCTCTACTGTAAGAGCAGTCACACTATGTAACCTCTACTGTAAGAGCAGTCACACTATGTAACCTCTACTGTAAGAGCAGTCACACTATGGAGCCTCTACTGTAAGAGCAGTCACACTATGGAACCCTCTACTGTAAGAGCAGTCACACTATGGAACCTCTACTGTAAGAGCAGTCACACTATGGAAGCTCTACTGTAAGAGCAGTCACACTATGGAACCTCTACCGTAAGAGCAGTCACACTATGGAGCCTCTACTGTAAGAGCGGTCACACTATGGAACCTCTACCGTAAGAGCAGTCACACTATGGAACCTCTACTGTAAGAGCAGTCACACTATGGAACCTCTACTGTAAGAGCAGTCACACTATGGAGCCTCTACTGTAAGATCAGTCACACTATGGAACCTCTACTGTAAGAGCAGTCACACTATGGAACTCTCTACTGTAAGAGCAGTCACACTATGGAACCTCTACTGTAAGAGCAGTCACACTATGGAACCTCTACCGTAAGAGCAGTCACACTATGGAACCCTCTACTGTAAGAGCAGTCACACTATGGAACCTCTACTGTAAGAGCAGTCACACTACGGAACCTCTACTGTAAGAGCAGTCACACTATGGAACCCTCTACTGTAAGAGCAGTCACACTATGGAACCTCTACTGTAAGAGCAGTCACACTATGGAGCCTCTACCGTAAGATCAGTCACACTATGGAACCTCTACCGTAAGAGCAGTCACACTATGGAGCCTCTACTGTAAGAGCGGTCACACTATGGAACCTCTACCGTAAGAGCAGTCACACTATGGAACCTCTACTGTAAGAGCAGTCACACTATGGAACCTCTACTGTAAGATCAGTCACACTATGGACCCTCTACTGTAAGAGCAGTCACACTATGGAACCTCTACCGTAAGACAAGTCACACTATGGAACCTCTACTGTAAGAGCAGTCACACTATGGAGCCTCTACTGTAAGAGCAGTCACACTATGGAACCCTCTACTGTAAGAGCAGTCACACTATGGAACCTCTACTGTAAGAGCAGTCACACTATGGAACCCTCTACTGTAAGAGCAGTCACACTATGTAACCTCTACTGTAAGAGCAGTCACACTATGGAACCCTCTACTGTAAGAGCAGTCACACTATGGAACCTCTACTGTAAGAGCAGTCACAATATGGAACCTCTACTGTAAGAGCAGTCACACTATGGAACCTCTACTGTAAGAGCAGTCACACTATGGAACCTCTACTGTAAGAGCAGTCACACTATGGAACCTCTACTGTAAGAGCAGTCACACTATGGAACTCTCTACTGTAAGAGCAGTCACACTATGGAACTCTCTACTATAAGAGCAGTCACACTATGGAACTCTCTACTGTAAGAGCAGTCACACTATGGAACTCTCTACTGTAAGAGCAGTCACACTATGGAACCTCTACTGTAAGAGCAGTCACACTATGGAACCTCCACTGTAAGAGCAGTCACACTATGGAACTCTCTACTGTAAGAGCAGTCACACTATGGAGCCTCTACTGTAAGAGCAGTCACACTATGGAACCTCCACTGTAAGAGCAATCACACTATGGAACCTCTACTGTAAGAGAAGTCACACTATGGAACCTCTACCGTAAGAGCAGTCACACTATGGAACCTCTACCGTAAGAGCAGTCACACTATGGAACCTCTACTGTAAGAGCAGTCACACTATGGAACCCTCTACCGTAAGAGCAGTCACACTATGGAGCCTCTACTGTAAGAGCGGTCACACTATGGAACCTCTACCGTAAGAGCAGTCACACTATGGAACCTCTACTGTAAGAGCAGTCACACTATGGAACCTCTACTGTAAGAGCAGTCACACTATGGAGCCTCTACTGTAAGATCAGTCACACTATGGAACCTCTACTGTAAGAGCAGTCACACTATGGAACCCTCTACTGTAAGAGCAGTCACACTATGGAACCTCTACTGTAAGAGCAGTCACACTATGGAGCCTCTACCGTAAGATCAGTCACACTATGGAACCTCTACCGTAAGAGCAGTCACACTATGGAGCCTCTACTGTAAGAGCAGTCACACTATGGAACCCTCTACTGTAAGAGCAGTCACACTATGGAACCTCTACTGTAAGAGCAGTCACACTATGGAGCCTCTACTGTAAGAGCGGTCACACTATGGAACCTCTACCGTAAGAGCAGTCACACTATGGAACCTCTACTGTAAGAGCAGTCACACTATGGAACCTCTACCGTAAGAGCAGTCACACTATGGAACCCTCTACTGTAAGAGCAGTCACACTATGGAACCTCTACTGTAAGAGCAGTCACACTATGGAACCCTCTACTGTAAGAGCAGTCACACTATGTAACCTCTACTGTAAGAGCAGTCACACTATGGAACCTCTACCGTAAGAGCAGTCACACTATGGAACCCTCTACTGTAAGAGCAGTCACACTATGGAACCTCTACTGTAAGAGAAGTCACACTATGGAACCCTCTACTGTAAGAGCAGTCACACTATGGAACCTCTACTGTAAGAGCAGTCACAATATGGAACCTCTACTGTAAGAGCAGTCACACTTTGGAACCTCTACTGTAAGAGCAGTCACACTATGGAACTTCTACTGTAAGAGCAGTCACACTATGGAACTTCTACTGTAAGAGCAGTCACACTATGGAACTCTACTGTAAGAGCAGTCACACTATGGAGCCTCTACTGTAAGAGCAGTCACACTATGGACCCTCTACTGTAAGATCAGTCACACTATGGAACCTCTACTGTAAGAGCAGTCACACTATGGAACCTCTACTGTAAGAGCAGTCACACTATGGAACCTCTACTGTAAGAGCGGTCACACTATGTAGCCTCTACTGTAAGAGCAGTCACACTATGGAACCTCTACTGTAAGAGCAGTCACACTATGGAACCTCTACTGTAAGAGCAGTGACACTATGGAACCTCTAAAGTAAGAGCAGTCACACTATGGAACCTCTACTGTAAGAGCGGTCACACTATGGAGCCTCTACTGTAAGAGCAGTCACACTATGGAACCTCTACTGTAAGAGCGGTCACACTATGGAACCTCTACCGTAAGAGCAGTCACACTATGGAACCTCTACTGTAAGAGCAGTCACACTATGGAACCTCTACCGTAAGAGCAGTCACACTATGGAACCCTCTACTGTAAGAGCAGTCACACTATGTAACCTCTACTGTAAGAGCAGTCACACTATGGAACCCTCTACTGTAAGAGCAGTCACACTATGTAACCTCTACTGTAAGAGCAGTCACACTATGGAACCTCTACTGTAAGAGCAGTCACAATATGGAACCTCTACTGTAAGAGCAGTCACACTATGGAACCTCTACTGTAAGAGCGGTCACACTATGGAACCTCTACCGTAAGAGCAGTCACACTATGGAACCTCTACTGTAAGAGCAGTCACACTATGGAACCTCTACCAAAAGAGCAGTCACACTATGGAACCCTCTACTGTAAGAGCAGTCACACTATGGAACCCTCTACTGTAAGAGCAGTCACACTATGGAACTCTCTACTGTAAGAGCAGTCACACTATGGAACCTCTACCGTAAGAGCAGTCACACTATGGAACCTCTACTGTAAGAGCAGTCACACTATGGAACCCTCTACTGTAAGAGCAGTCACACTATGGAACTCTCTACTGTAAGAGCAGTCACACTATGGAACCTCTACTGTAACAGCAGTCACACTATGGAACTCTCTACTGTAAGAGCAGTCACACTATGGAACCTCTACTGTAAGAGCAGTCACACTATGGAACCTCTACTGTAAGAGCAGTCACACTATGGAAACTCTACTGTAAGAGCAGTCACACTATGGAACCTCTACTGTAAGAGAAGTCACACTATGGAACCTCTACCGTAAGAGCAGTCACACTATGGAACCTCTACCGTAAGAGCAGTCACACTATGGAACCTCTACTGTAAGAGCAGTCACACTATGGAACCTCCACTGTAAGAGCAGTCACACTATGGAACCTCTACTGTAAGAGAAGTCACACTATGGAACCTCTACCGTAAGAGCAGTCACACTATGGAACCTCTACCGTAAGAGCAGTCACACTATGGAACCTCTACTGTAAGAGCAGTCACACTATGGAACCCTCTACCGTAAGAGCAGTCACACTATGGAGCCTCTACTGTAAGAGCGGTCACACTATGGAACCTCTACCGTAAGAGCAGTCACACTATGGAACCTCTACTGTAATATCAGTCACACTATGGAGCCTCTACTGTAAGAGCGGTCACACTATGGAACCTCTACTGTAAGAGCAGTCACACTATGGAGCCTCTACTGTAAGATCAGTCACACTATGGAACCTCTACTGTAAGAGCAGTCACACTATGGAACCTCTACTGTAAGAGCAGTCACACTATGGAGCCTCTACTGTAAGATCAGTCACACTATGGAACCTCTACCGTAAGAGCAGTCACACTATGGAGCCTCTACCGTAAGAGCAGTCACACTATGGAGCCTCTACTGTAAGAGCGGTCACACTATGGAGCCTCTACTGTAAGATCAGTCACACTATGGAACCTCTACCGTAAGAGCAGTCACACTATGGAGCCTCTACTGTAAGATCAGTCACACTATGGAACCTCTACCGTAAGAGCAGTCACACTATGGAACCTCTACTGTAAGAGCAGTCACACTATGGAGCCTCTACTGTAAGATCAGTCACACTATGGAACCTCTACCGTAAGAGCAGTCACACTATGGAGCCTCTACTGTAAGAGCGGTCACACTATGGAGCCTCTACTGTAAGATCAGTCACACTATGGAACCTCTACTGTAAGAGCAGTCACACTATGGAGCCTCTACTGTAAGAGCGGTCACACTATGGAGCCTCTACTGTAAGATCAGTCACACTATGGAACCTCTACCGTAAGAGCAGTCACACTATGGAGCCTCTACTGTAAGAGCGGTCACACTATGGAGCCTCTACTGTAAGATCAGTCACACTATGGAACCTCTACTGTAAGAGCAGTCACACTATGGAACCTCTACTGTAAGAGCAGTGACACTATGGAACCTCTAAAGTAAGAGCAGTCACACTATGGAACCTCTACTGTAAGAGCGGTCACACTATGGAGCCTCTACTGTAAGAGCAGTCACACTATGGAACCTCTACTGTAAGAGCGGTCACACTATGGAACCTCTACCGTAAGAGCAGTCACACTATGGAACCTCTACTGTAAGAGCAGTCACACTATGGAACCTCTACCGTAAGAGCAGTCACACTATGGAACCCTCTACTGTAAGAGCAGTCACACTATGTAACCTCTACTGTAAGAGCAGTCACACTATGGAACCCTCTACTGTAAGAGCAGTCACACTATGTAACCTCTACTGTAAGAGCAGTCACACTATGGAACCTCTACTGTAAGAGCAGTCACAATATGGAACCTCTACTGTAAGAGCAGTCACACTATGGAACCTCTACTGTAAGAGCGGTCACACTATGGAACCTCTACCGTAAGAGCAGTCACACTATGGAACCTCTACTGTAAGAGCAGTCACACTATGGAACCTCTACCAAAAGAGCAGTCACACTATGGAACCCTCTACTGTAAGAGCAGTCACACTATGGAACCCTCTACTGTAAGAGCAGTCACACTATGGAACTCTCTACTGTAAGAGCAGTCACACTATGGAACCTCTACCGTAAGAGCAGTCACACTATGGAACCTCTACTGTAAGAGCAGTCACACTATGGAACCCTCTACTGTAAGAGCAGTCACACTATGGAACTCTCTACTGTAAGAGCAGTCACACTATGGAACCTCTACTGTAACAGCAGTCACACTATGGAACTCTCTACTGTAAGAGCAGTCACACTATGGAACCTCTACTGTAAGAGCAGTCACACTATGGAACCTCTACTGTAAGAGCAGTCACACTATGGAAACTCTACTGTAAGAGCAGTCACACTATGGAACCTCTACTGTAAGAGAAGTCACACTATGGAACCTCTACCGTAAGAGCAGTCACACTATGGAACCTCTACCGTAAGAGCAGTCACACTATGGAACCTCTACTGTAAGAGCAGTCACACTATGGAACCTCCACTGTAAGAGCAGTCACACTATGGAACCTCTACTGTAAGAGAAGTCACACTATGGAACCTCTACCGTAAGAGCAGTCACACTATGGAACCTCTACCGTAAGAGCAGTCACACTATGGAACCTCTACTGTAAGAGCAGTCACACTATGGAACCCTCTACCGTAAGAGCAGTCACACTATGGAGCCTCTACTGTAAGAGCGGTCACACTATGGAACCTCTACCGTAAGAGCAGTCACACTATGGAACCTCTACTGTAATATCAGTCACACTATGGAGCCTCTACTGTAAGAGCGGTCACACTATGGAACCTCTACTGTAAGAGCAGTCACACTATGGAGCCTCTACTGTAAGATCAGTCACACTATGGAACCTCTACTGTAAGAGCAGTCACACTATGGAACCTCTACTGTAAGAGCAGTCACACTATGGAGCCTCTACTGTAAGATCAGTCACACTATGGAACCTCTACCGTAAGAGCAGTCACACTATGGAGCCTCTACCGTAAGAGCAGTCACACTATGGAGCCTCTACTGTAAGAGCGGTCACACTATGGAGCCTCTACTGTAAGATCAGTCACACTATGGAACCTCTACCGTAAGAGCAGTCACACTATGGAGCCTCTACTGTAAGATCAGTCACACTATGGAACCTCTACCGTAAGAGCAGTCACACTATGGAACCTCTACTGTAAGAGCAGTCACACTATGGAGCCTCTACTGTAAGATCAGTCACACTATGGAACCTCTACCGTAAGAGCAGTCACACTATGGAGCCTCTACTGTAAGAGCGGTCACACTATGGAGCCTCTACTGTAAGATCAGTCACACTATGGAACCTCTACTGTAAGAGCAGTCACACTATGGAGCCTCTACTGTAAGAGCGGTCACACTATGGAGCCTCTACTGTAAGATCAGTCACACTATGGAACCTCTACCGTAAGAGCAGTCACACTATGGAGCCTCTACTGTAAGAGCGGTCACACTATGGAGCCTCTACTGTAAGATCAGTCACACTATGGAACCTCTACTGTAAGAGCAGTCACACTATGGAACCTCTACTGTAAGAGCAGTCACACTATGGAGCCTCTACTGTAAGATCAGTCACACTATGGAACCTCTACCGTAAGAGCGGTCACACTATGGAGCCTCTACTGTAAGAGCGGTCACACTATGGAACCTCTACCGTAAGAGCAGTCACACTATGGAACCTCTACTGTAAGAGCAGTCACACTATGGAACCTCTACCGTAAGAGCAGTCACACTATGGAACCCTCTACTGTAAGAGCAGTCACACTATGGAACCTCTACTGTAAGAGCAGTCACACTATGGAACCTCTACCGTAAGAGCAGTCACACTATGGAACCCTCTACTGTAAGAGCAGTCACACTATGGAACCTCTACTGTAAGAGCAGTCACACTATGGAACCCTCTACTGTAAGAGCAGTCACACTATGTAACCTCTACTGTAAGAGCAGTCACACTATGGAACCTCTACTGTAAGAGAAGTCACACTATGGAACCCTCTACTGTAAGAGCAGTCACACTATGTAACCTCTACTGTAAGAGCAGTCACACTATGGAACCTCTACCGTAAGAGCAGTCACACTATGGAACCCTCTACTGTAAGAGCAGTCACACTATGGAACCTCTACTGTAAGAGCAGTCACACTATGGAACCCTCTACTGTAAGAGCAGTCACACTATGGAGCCTCTACTGTAAGAGCAGTCACACTATGGAACCTCTACCGTAAGAGCAGTCACACTATGGAGCCTCTACTGTAAGATCAGTCACACTATGGAACCTCTACCGTAAGAGCAGTCACACTATGGAACCTCTACTGTAAGAGCAGTCACACTATGGAGCCTCTACTGTAAGATCAGTCACACTATGGAACCTCTACCGTAAGAGCAGTCACACTATGGAGCCTCTACTGTAAGAGCGGTCACACTATGGAGCCTCTACTGTAAGATCAGTCACACTATGGAACCTCTACTGTAAGAGCAGTCACACTATGGAGCCTCTACTGTAAGAGCGGTCACACTATGGAGCCTCTACTGTAAGATCAGTCACACTATGGAACCTCTACCGTAAGAGCAGTCACACTATGGAGCCTCTACTGTAAGAGCGGTCACACTATGGAGCCTCTACTGTAAGATCAGTCACACTATGGAACCTCTACCGTAAGAGCAGTCACACTATGGAGCCTCTACTGTAAGAGCGGTCACACTATGGAGCCTCTACTGTAAGATCAGTCACACTATGGAACCTCTACTGTAAGAGCAGTCACACTATGGAACCTCTACTGTAAGAGCAGTCACACTATGGAGCCTCTACTGTAAGATCAGTCACACTATGGAACCTCTACCGTAAGAGCGGTCACACTATGGAGCCTCTACTGTAAGAGCGGTCACACTATGGAACCTCTACCGTAAGAGCAGTCACACTATGGAACCTCTACTGTAAGAGCAGTCACACTATGGAACCTCTACCGTAAGAGCAGTCACACTATGGAACCCTCTACTGTAAGAGCAGTCACACTATGGAACCTCTACTGTAAGAGCAGTCACACTATGGAACCCTCTACTGTAAGAGCAGTCACACTATGTAACCTCTACTGTAAGAGCAGTCACACTATGGAACCCTCTACTGTAAGAGCAGTCACACTATGGAACCTCTACTGTAAGAGCAGTCACAATATGGAACCTCTACTGTAAGAGCAGTCACACTATGGAACCTCTACTGTAAGAGGAGTCACACTATGGAACCTCTACTGTAAGAGCAGTCACACTATGGAACTTCTACTGTAAGAGCAGTCACACTATGGAACTCTACTGTAAGAGCAGTCACACTATGGAGCCTCTACTGTAAGATCAGTCACACTATGGACCCTCTACTGTAAGATCAGTCACACTATGGAACCTCTACTGTAAGAGCAGTCACACTATGGAACCTCTACTGTAAGAGGAGTCACACTGTGGAACCTCTACTGTAAGAGCAGTCACACTATGGAACCTCTACTGTAAGAGCAGTCACACTATGGAACCTCTACTGTAAGAGCAGTCACACTATGGAACCTCCACTGTAAGAGCAGTCACACTATGGAGCCTCTACTGTAAGACCAGTCACACTATGGAGCCTCTACTGTAAGAGCAGTCACACTATGGAACTCTCCACTGTAAGAGCAGTCACACTATGGAACTCTCTACTGTAAGATCAGTCACACTATGGAACCTCTACTATAAGAGCAGTCACACTATGGAACCTCTACTGTAAGAGCAGTCACACTATGGAACCTCTACTGTAAGTGCAGTCACACTATGGAACCCTCTACTGTAAGAGCAGTCACACTATGGAACCCTCTACTGTAAGAGCAGTCTCACTATGGAACTCTCTACTGTAAGAGCAGTCACACTATGGAACTCTCTACTGTAAGAGCAGTCTCACTATGGAACTCTCTACTGTAAGAGCAGTCACACTAATGGCATGTGCAGGCGCTTTTCGCTGCGTCCATTACGGACGTAATTGGAGCTGTTTTTCTATGGAGTCAGTGGAAAACGGCTGCAATTACGGCCCAAGAAGTGACAGGCACTTTTTTGACGCGGGCGTCCTTTTTACGTAAAAAAAAAATGACCGTCGGCACAGAACATTGTAAAACCCATTCAAATGAATGGGCAGATGTTTGCCGACGCTTAGGAACCGTATTTTCGGACGTAATTCGAGGTTAAAACGCCCGAATTACGTCCGTAAATAGTGCGTGTGAACCCAGCCTTACTATTACTATGTTACTGTATTACTATGTTACCATGTTACTATGTTACTTTATTACTATGTTACTGCATTACTATGTTACTGCATTACTATGTTACTATGTTACTTTATTACTATGTTACTGTATTACTATGTTACTGCATTACTATGTTACTGCATTACTATGTTACTATGTTACTTTATTACTATGTTACTGTATTACTATGTTACTATGTTACTTTATTACTATGTTACTATGTTACTATGTTACTTTATTACTATGTTACTGTATTACTATGTTACTATGTTACTATTTTACTTTATTACTATGATGTTACTTTATTACTATGTTACTGTATTACTATGTTACTATGTTACTTTATGACTATGTTACTGTATTACTATGTTACTATGTTACTATTTTACTTTATTACTATGTTACTGTATTACTATGTTACTATGTTACTTTATGACTATGTTACTGTATTACTATGTTACTATGTTACTTTATTACTATGTTACTGTATTACTATGTTACTATGTTACTATTTTACTTTATTACTATGTTACTTTATTACTATGTTACTGTATTACTATGTTACTATGTTACTTTATGACTATGTTACTGTATTACTATGTTACTATGTTACTTTATGACTATGTTACTGTATTACTATGTTACTATGTTACTTTATTACTATGTTACTATGTTACTGTATTACTATGTTACTTTATTACTATGTTACTATGTTACTGTATTACTATGTTACTGTATTACTATGTTACTGTATTACTATGTTTCTATTTTACTGGATTACTATGTTACTCTGTTACTGTATTATTATGTTACCTTATTATAAACATATGTAGACATGTTTTGGACTATACAGCTATTGCCTCTCAAGAACATTTTCCCGTTATTTAGACTGTAATAGAAATCACCGTATTCTGATGTGTATTCACACTAAGCAGTTACTGTTGTAGATAAAATCTTCTCTTTAGTTTTTAATCATCATTAACATAACGATACACTGACACATCGTAAACTATAAATCGATCTTATAAATAGCTGAATATAGTCAATATATTGTATATCATTTACATTTACTGTTACATAGTTACCTAGGTATAAAAAGACACGTGTCCATCAAGTCTGACCTTTCTCAGTCAACTATACGTCATCCATTGTTAAATCTTTTATAACCCTCAATGCCATTAGTAATTAGATAAACAGCTCGCTCTTTTTTTTAATGCTGACATAGTATCCACCATCAATACCTCTTGGGGTAGTGCTTTCTATAGTGTGACTACTCTAACTGTAAAGAACCCTTTCCTATATTGATGTCTGGAACGTCTTTCCTCCACCTAATGCATGACTTCTGGTCCTTTGTAGAGTCTATGGAAAGAATAAATCATGTGCTAGTTTTTTGTATTGACCAGACACAGTGGCGGATATTCATGGAGGCGTAGCTGCCTGGGGCCTGAGGCCCCACATGGGGGTCCAAAGCCACCAAGAGTACATTGCAGCAAAAACCAAGACAAAACTGCATTGTGTATGTTCTGCAAAACAAAATGCACATATAAGATCAGATGACGTTATGTTTGCAGTTCTTGTTACTGTTGAGAGACCTGCCGGTCACATGACCATGTAGGCAGGTCCTAGTACCTGGATCAGTTTAAGGGGTCTGGGGTCTGTATCTAGAAGATCTGGTCTGGGGTTTATATTAGTTTTAGCGGTCTGTATTTAGGGCTCTGAGGTCTGTATTAGTTTGGGGGTCTATATTAAGGGGTCTGTCCTGAGGTGTGTATTAGTTTAGGGGGTTAGGTTTGGGGAATTTATAAGTTTAAGGGGTCTAGGATCTGTATTTAGGGGGCCTGGTCTGCGGTCTGTATTAATTTAGCGGTCTGTATTTAGGTGGTCTGGTGTCTGAATTAGTTTAGGGCTCTGTCCTGAGGTTTGTATTAGTTTAGGGGGTTAATCTGGGGTCTATATTAGTTTAGGGGGTCTGGTCGGGGTTCTGTATTAGTTTAGGGGGTCAGGTCTGGGGTGTGTATTAGTTTAGGGGTCAGGTCTCGGTATCTGTATTTAGGGGTCTGCTCCCAAGTCTGTCTTTAGGGGGTCTTGTCTAGGGTGTGTATTTATTTAGGGTTCTTGTTCTAGGGTCTGTATATGTATAGGGGGGCCTGGTCTCGAGACTGCAATAGTTTAGAAGCTATGGGGTTTGTATGTATTCTAGGGTCTAGTCTGGGGTCTGAATTTATTGGTCTGAATTAATGTATGGACCTGGGCTCTGAATTTGCATAGGGGTCTGGACTGCGGTCTGGAATAATTTAGGGGGTTTGGTGTCTAAATTTTTGTGTTGCTATAGAGGCTGGAAATGGCTGCAGTAGCAAAGAGGTCTCAGCAGGAAACACTGCAGTGGTCAGGAGAAGTCTCCATAACAGTTTGTGTCTGATAAAGAAGAAAAGAAAAGACAATGACTCCCATCAGCGAAGACGTCACCTGTAAGTCACTGGATTTATACGGAATCTGTCACCTCCACTGACATGTCTATTTTAGGAAATACTTGTATTCCACAAAAGTCTCTGTGTAGCCCGGGACATATAGACAATGGAGTGTTACCATTCCACTTGACAAGAGCGTGTGTCTTGTCAGCAATGTCTGGAGGCTGTCAGTATGTAGGGACACAGCCCTTTGACAAGGGGAATCATAACACCTATTTGTCAATGCTAGTATAGGTGGTGTTGACTATAGACACAGCGTGGCAGGGCGGCAGTGGAGTGGGGGGCCTAAGTTTGGGGAACAGCCCAGGTTTTATGGTCTACTTAACCCGCCGCTGACCTCACATATACATGTAAATGAGATCACCTCTAAGTAGAGATGAGCAAACTAATTAGATTGTAATAAAATTCACAATATATTGATGCATTTTGAACGATACAGTCATAGGTGAAATCTTCTCTTTATATAGATCATCATATACATCATCGAACGCTGACGCACTTTGAACTCTACCGCTCTTAGTCATATATAGCTGTATATAGTCAATATATATTATATGTATTCCCTTGTAACTATGTTCATTGTACCAGCACCTCCGCTCCGCATACATGAAATCAAAATCTCTTGATTGATATCAGCTTAATAATACTCTCCATCCTTACGCGTTTTTAACTATGGAATTTTTATTCACGGCTAAGAACTGTGTAGCTCCAAACCCATCAACATATGGAGTATTTATACGATGATCTAAGACAGAGATTTCATCAAGGACATTCCGGAACATGTAGTTCCTCAGCAGCGAAGCCAATTTATACCATACAATGCTACATCAGGCAAGTCTGTTCATATTTTATTTATTGAGTTCTCTTGGCTTCCTCCCCGGAGAACATATGCTGGGTAACAATCCCTAATGGCCACCATTACATTGGGGTAGTCACTCAGCTATTCACAGATCCTTTTTAAGGGATTGTAGACCCTTTCCTTGTCCCTTTTCTCCTACTGTTTTGCCTCTCTTTACTTCATGCATTTATGAACCAGGAAGATCTGGATTGCTTCTTGCGGAGCTGCAGGTTTAGAGCTCAGTGAGCGTTTGCTGTGAAACTGCAATCTCTCATACCCTTCTATCTCTCAATGTTTTAGTCTTTTTTAGCCTTTTTTTTTACCGTCTTACCTCCCTTCCCTTAAGCTGTTTTGGATAAGCCAGCTATGTTTTCTGGGAGAAAATGCAGCTCAGATGTCTCCTCAGGGCCGTACCGTCTAACCTGCCGTGTGAATAATACTAACCTGCTTTGACCACCGGTGACTGTACATTGCTCAGGAGCATGTACGAAAGAAGCCAAGGAGTAAAATATGACTGCACGGTAAGACTACACCCAGGGTTTGTCTGTAATCTTAAAACATGGAGACACATAGATCTTCATAGGAGCTGTATACACCAAACGGGAGAATTATTTTTTTTATCAAGGCAATTTCCATTTTTTATTTTAGATGCATTGGATCAATAAAACATATTCTGCAGCCAAGACCCCAATAATTTCTCTGCAAAATGTCACTAATGAAGAAGTAATGTGTGATACAAATGGCACAGCATCCATATAATACATTATAGATAGCTATAAAAATAAGGAAATGTTTTAAATACTGGTATGTTCCTCGTATATGGCGTAAAGTATTTATAATCTACATTAACTCGAAATAGTGATGTCATGATATAGGATTCTACATGTGAAGGTCACAGCAGAGGTCACAAGAACAAAACATCTAGAATCTTAGGTTGTGTTACAATCCCTCATAATAGATGTTGGGTAATGAGTTACTTTGTCATCAGAATTAACCATCCCCTCCCCCCCCAAAAAAAAAAATCATTAACGATGATTACAACAAGTGTCTTTCCAGGGATGCGGTCTCCATGGTAACTGTATCCAAGGCCGTTGTCAGCATCGCTCGTATACACGGGGGAGTCACGGCTCAGCTGTTACATGAGATTCGCTCCTCTGTTTCTACATGACATTAATAGCTGCAGGCTCAGTAAATCTTACTATACTGGCTTCTCCAGCCAACAAGGGGTTAATCCATGATCCTTCATCCATCGTCCTCAAATAGCCCGAAAATTGCAAAGTGTCCAAGACAAAGGGTATAAAGATGGGGGGCATGATCCTGACAAAATACAAGATACAGAGATGAGTCAGTATGTGCCCTGAATGTACAGACGTTCTTAAATATGGGATCAGTGTCCCCCTATAGTAGTAGTGACAGTATTCTCTATAGTAGTAGTGACAGTATTCTCTATAGTAGCAGTGACAGTATTCTCTATAGTAGTAGTGACAGTATTCTCTATAGTAGTAGTGATAGTATTCTCTATAGTAGTAGTGATAGTATTCTCTATAGTAGCAGTGACAGTATTCTCTATAGTAGTAGTGACAGTATTCTCTATAGTAGTAGTGATAGTATTCTCTATAGTAGTAGTGACAGTATTCTCTATAGTAGTAGTGACAGTATTCTCTATAGTAATAGTGACAGTATTCTCTATAGTAGTAGTGACAGTATTCTCTATAGTAGTAGTGACAGTATTCTCTATAGTAGTAGTGACAGTATTCTCTATAGTAGTAGTGACAGTATTCTCTATAGTAGTAGTGATAGTATTCTCTATAGTAGTAGTGACAGTATTCTCTATAGTAGAAGTGACAGTATTCTCTATAGTAGTAGTGACAGTATTCTCTATAGTAGTAGTGACAGTATTCTCTATAGTAGTGACAGTATTCTCTATAGTAGTAGTGACAGTAATCTCTATAGTAGTAGTGACAGTATTCTCTATAGTAGTAGTGATAGTATTCTCTATAGTAGTAGTGACAGTATTCTCTATAGTTGTAGTGACAGTATTCTCTATAGTAGTAGTGACAGTATTCTCTATAGTAATAGTGACAGTATTCTCTATAGTAGTAGTGACAGTATTCTCTATAGTAGTAGTGACAGTATTCTCTATAGTAGTAGTGACAGTATTCTCTATAGTAGTAGTGACAGTATTCTCTATAGTAGTAGTGATAGTATTCTCTATAGTAGTAGTGACAGTATTCTCTATAGTAGAAGTGACAGTATTCTCTATAGTAGTAGTGACAGTATTCTCTATAGTAGTAGTGACAGTATTCTCTATAGTAGTGACAGTATTCTCTATAGTAGTAGTGACAGTATTCTCTATAGTATTAGTGACAGTATTCTCTATAGTAGTAGTGACAGTATTCTCTATAGTAGTAGTGACAGTATTCTCTATAGTAGTAGTGACAGTATTCTCTATAGTAGTAGTGACAGTATTCTCTATAGTAGTAGTGACAGTATTCTCTATAGTAGTAGTGACAGTATTCTCTATAGTAGTAGTGACAGTATTCTCTATAGTAGTAGTGACAGTATTCTCTATAGTAGTAGTGACAGTATTCTCTATAGTAGTGGTGACAGTATTCTCTATAGTAGTAGTGACAGTATTCTCTATAGTAGTAGTGACGGTATTCTCTATAGTAGTAGTGACAGTATTCTCTATAGTAGTAGTGACAGTATTCTCTATAGTAGTAGTGACAGTATTCTCTATAGTAGTAGTGACAGTATTCTCTATAGTAGTAGTGACAGTATTCTCTATAGTAGTGGTGACAGTATTCTCTATAGTAGTAGTGACAGTATTCTCTATAGTAGTAGTGACAGTATTCTCTATAGTAGTAGTGACAGTATTCTCTATAGTAGTAGTGACAGTATTCTCTATAGTAGTAGTGACAGTATTCTCTATAGTAGTAGTGACAGTATTCTCTATAGTAGTAGTGACAGTATTCTCTATAGTAGTAATGACAGTATTCTCTATAGTAGTAGTGACAGTATTCTCTATAGTAGTAGTGACAGTATTCTCTATAGTAGTAGTGACGGTATTCTCTATAGTAGTGACAGTATTCTCTATAGTAGTAGTGACGGTATTCTCTATAGTAGTAGTGTCAGTATTCTCTATAGTAGTAGTGACAGTATTCTCTATAGTAGTAGTGACGGTATTCTCTATAGTACTAGTGACAGTATTCTCTATAGTAGTAGTGACAGTATTCTCTATAGTAGTAGTGACAGTATTCTCTATAGTAGTAGTGACAGTATTCTCTATAGTAGTAGTGACAGTATTCTCTATAGTAGTAGTGATAGTATTCTCTATAGTGGTAGTGACAGTATTCTCTATAGTAGTAGTGACAGTATTCTCTATAGTAGTAGTGACAGTATTCTGTATAGTAATAGTGACAGTATTCTCTATAGTAGTAGTGACAGTATTCTCTATAGTAGTGACAGTATTCTCTATAGTAGTAGTGACAGTATTCTCTATAGTAGTAGTGACAGTATTCTCTATAGTAGTGACAGTATTCTCTATAGTAGTAGTGACAGTATTCTCTATAGTAGTAGTGACAGTATTCTCTATAGTAGTGGTGACAGTATTCTCTATAGTAGTAGTGACGGTATTCTCTATAGTAGTAGTGACAGTATTCTCTATAGTAGTGGTGACAGTATTCTCTATAGTAGTAGTGACGGTATTCTCTATAGTAGTAGTGACAGTATTCTCTATAGCAGTAGTGACAGTATTCTCTATAGTAGTAGTGACAGTATTCTGTATAGTAGTAGTAGTGACAGTATTCTCTATAGTAGTAGTGACAGTATTCTCTATAGTAGTAGTGACAGTATTCTCTATAGTAGTAGTGACAGTATTCTCTATAGTAGTAGTGACAGTATTCTCTATAGTAGTAGTGACAGTATTCTCTATAGTAGTAGTGACAGTATTCTCTATAGTAGTAGTGACAGTATTCTCTATAGCAGTAGTGACAGTATTCTCTATAGTAGTAGTGACAGTATTCTCTATAGTAGTAGTGACAGTATTCTCTATAGTAGTAGTGATAGTATTCTCTATAGTAGTAGTGACAGTATTCTCTATAGTAATAGTGACGGTATTCTCTATAGTAGTAGTGACGGTATTCTCTATAGTAGTAGTGACAGTATTCTCTATAGTAGTAGTGACAGTATTCTCTATAGTAGTAGTGACAGTATTTTCTATAGTAGTAGTGGCAGTATTTTCTATAGTAGTAATGACAGTATTCTCTATAGTAGTAATGACAGTATTCTCTATAGTAGTAGTGACAGTATTCTCTATAGTAGTAATGACAGTATTCTCTATAGTAGTAGTGACAGTATTCTCTATAGTTGTAGTGACAGTATTCTCTATAGTAGTAGTGACAGTATTCTCTATAGTAGTAGTGGCAGTATTCTCTATAGTAGTAATGACAGTATTCTCTATAGTAGTAGTGACAGTATTCTCTATAGTAGTAGTGGCAGTATTCTCTATAGTAGTAATGACAGTATTCTCTATAGTAGTAGTGACAGTATTCTCTATAGCAGTAGTGACAGTATTCTCTATAGTAGTAGTGACAGTATTCTGTATAGTAGTAGTGACAGTATTCTGTATAGTAGTAGTGACAGTATTCTCTATAGTAGTAGTGACAGTATTCTCTATAGCAGTAGTGACAGTATTCTCTATAGTAGTAGTGACAGTATTCTCTATAGTAGTAGTGACAGTATTCTCTATAGTAGTAGTGACAGTATTCTCTATAGTAGTAGTGACAGTATTCTCTATAGTAGTAGTGACAGTATTCTCTATAGTAGTAGTGACAGTATTCTCTATAGTAGTAGTGACAGTATTCTCTATAGTAGTAGTGACAGTATTCTCTATAGTAGTGGTGACAGTATTCTCTATAGTGGTAGTGACAGTATTCTCTATAGTAGTAGTGACAGTATTCTCTATAGTAGTAGTGATAGTATTCTCTATAGTAGTAGTGACAGTATTCTCTATAGTAATAGTGACGGTATTCTCTATAGTAGTAGTGACGGTATTCTCTATAGTAGTAGTGACGGTATTCTCTATAGCAGTAGTGACAGTATTCTCTATAGTAGTAGTGACAGTATTCTCTATAGTAGTAGTGACAGTATTCTCTATAGTAGTAGTGATAGTATTCTCTATAGTAGTAGTGACAGTATTCTCTATAGTAATAGTGACGGTATTCTCTATAGTAGTAGTGACGGTATTCTCTATAGTAGTAGTGACGGTATTCTCTATAGTAGTAGTGACAGTATTCTCTATAGTAGTAGTGACAGTATTCTCTATAGTAGTAGTGACAGTATTCTCTATAGTAGTAGTGACGGTATTCTCTATAGTAGTAGTGACGGTATTCTCTATAGTAGTAGTGACGGTATTCTCTATAGTAGTAGTGACAGTAATCTCTATAGTAGTAGTGACAGTATTCTCTATAGTAGTAGTGACAGTATTCTCTATAGTAGTAGTGACAGTATTCTCTATAGTAGTAGTGACAGTATTCTCTATAGTAGTAGTGGCAGTATTCTCTATAGTAGTAATGGCAGTATTCTCTATAGTAGTAGTGACAGTATTCTCTATAGTAGTAGTGGCAGTATTTTCTATAGTAGTAGTGACGGTATTCTCTATAGTAGTAGTGACAGTATTCTCTATAGTAGTAATGACAGTATTCTCTATAGTAGTAATGACAGTATTCTCTATAGTAGTAGTGACAGTATTCTCTATAGTAGTAGTGACAGTATTTTCTATAGTAGTAGTGGCAGTATTTTCTATAGTAGTAATGACAGTATTCTCTATAGTAGTAATGACAGTATTCTCTATAGTAGTAGTGACAGTATTCTCTATAGTAGTAATGACAGTATTCTCTATAGTAGTAGTGACAGTATTCTCTATAGTTGTAGTGACAGTATTCTCTATAGTAGTAGTGACAGTATTCTCTATAGTAGTAGTGGCAGTATTCTCTATAGTAGTAATGACAGTATTCTCTATAGTAGTAGTGACAGTATTCTCTATAGTAGTAGTGGCAGTATTCTCTATAGTAGTAATGACAGTATTCTCTATAGTAGTAGTGACAGTATTCTCTATAGCAGTAGTGACAGTATTCTCTATAGTAGTAGTGACAGTATTCTGTATAGTAGTAGTGACAGTATTCTGTATAGTAGTAGTGACAGTATTCTCTATAGTAGTAGTGACAGTATTCTCTATAGCAGTAGTGACAGTATTCTCTATAGTAGTAGTGACAGTATTCTCTATAATAGTAGTGACAGTATTCTCTATAGTAGTAGTGGCAGTATTCTCTATAGTAGTAGTGGCAGTATTCTCTATAGTAGTAGTGACAGTATTCTCTATAGTAGTAGTGGCAGTATTCTCTATAATAGTAGTGACAGTATTCTCTATAGTAGTAGTGACAGTATTCTCTCTAGTAGTAGTGACGGTATTCTCTATAGTAGTAGTGACGGTATTCTCTATAGTAGTAGTGACGGTATTCTCTATAGTAGTAGTGACGGTATTCTCTATAGTAGTAGTGACGGTATTCTCTATAGTAATAGTGACGGTATTCTCTATAGTAGTAGTGACAGTATTCTCTATAGTAGTAGTGACAGTATTCTGTATAGTAGTAGTGACAGTATTCTCTATAGTAGTAGTGATAGTATTCTCTATAGTAGTAGTGACAGTATTCTCTATAGTAGTAGTGACAGTATTCTCTATAGTAGTAGTGACAGTATTCTCTATAGTAGTAGTGACAGTATTCTCTATAATAGTAGTGACAGTATTCTCTATAGTAGTAGTGACGGTATTCTCTATAGTAGTAGTGACGGTATTCTCTATAGTAATAGTGACGGTATTCTCTATAGTAGTAGTGACAGTATTCTCTATAGTAGTAGTGACAGTATTCTGTATAGTAGTAGTGACAGTATTCTCTATAGTAGTAGTGATAGTATTCTCTATAGTAGTAGTGACAGTATTCTCTATAGTAGTAATGATAGTATTCTCTATAGTAGTAGTGACAGTATTCTCTATAGTAGTAGTGACAGTATTCTCTATAGTAGTAGTGACAGTATTCTCTATAGTAGTAGTGACAGTATTCTCTATAATAGTAGTGACAGTATTCTCTATAGTAGTAGTGACAGTAATCTCTATAGTAGTAGTGACAGTATTCTCTATAGTAGTAGTGATAGTATTCTCTATAGTAGTAGTGACAGTATTCTCTATAGTAGTAGTGACAGTATTCTCTATAGTAGTAGTGACAGTATTCTCTATAGTAGTAGTGACAGTATTCTCTATAGTAGTAGTGGCAGTATTCTCTATAGTAGTAATGACAGTATTCTCTATAGTAGTAGTGACAGTATTCTCTATAGTAGTAGTGACAGTATTCTCTATAGTAGTAGTGACAGTATTCTCTATAGCAGTAGTGACAGTATTCTCTATAGTAGTAGTGACAGTATTCTCTATAGTAGTAGTGACAGTATTCTCTATAGTAGTAGTGACAGTATTCTCTATAGTAGTAGTGACAGTATTCTCTATAGTAGTAATGACAGTATTCTCTATAGTAGTAGTGACAGTATTCTCAATAGTAGTAGTGATAGTATTCTCTATAGCAGTAGTGACAGTATTCTCTATAGTAGTAGTGACAGTATTCTCTATAATAGTAGTGACGGTATTCTCTATAGTAGTAGTGACAGTAATCTCTATAGTAGTAGTGACAGTATTCTCTATAGTAGTAGTGATAGTATTCTCTATAGTAATAGTGACAGTATTCTCTATAGTAGTAGTGACAGTATTCTCTATAGTTGTAGTGACAGTATTCTCTATAGTAGTAGTGACAGTATTCTCTATAGTAGTAGTGACAGTATTCTCTATAGTAATAGTGACAGTATTCTCTATAGTAGTAGTGACAGTATTCTCTATAGTTGTAGTGACAGTATTCTCTATAGTAGTAGTGACAGTATTCTCTATAGTAGTAGTGACAGTATTCTCTATAGTAGTAGTGACAGTATTCTCTATAGTAGTAGTGATAGTATTCTCTATAGTAGTAGTGATAGTATTCTCTATAGTAGTAGTGACAGTATTCTCTATAGTAGTAGTGACAGTATTCTCTATAGTAGTAGTGACAGTATTCTCTATAGTAGTAGTGACAGTATTCTCTATAGTAGTAGTGACAGTATTCTCTATAGTAGTAGTGGCAGTATTCTCTATAGTAGTAATGACAGTATTCTCTATAGTAGTAGTGACAGTATTCTCTATAGTAGTAGTGGCAGTATTTTCTATAGTAGTAATGACAGTATTCTCTATAGTAGTAATGACAGTATTCTCTATAGTAGTAGTGACAGTATTCTCTATAGTAGTAGTGACAGTATTCTCTATAGTAGTAGTGACAGTATTTTCTATAGTAGTAGTGGCAGTATTTTCTATAGTAGTAATGACAGTATTCTCTATAGTAGTAATGACAGTATTCTCTATAGTAGTAGTGACAGTATTCTCTATAGTAGTAATGACAGTATTCTCTATAGTAGTAGTGACAGTATTCTCTATAGTAGCAGTGACAGTATTCTCTATAGTTGTAGTGACAGTATTCTCTATAGTAGTAGTGACAGTATTCTCTATAGTAGTAGTGGCAGTATTCTCTATAGTAGTAATGACAGTATTCTCTATAGTAGTAGTGACAGTATTCTCTATAGTAGTAGTGGCAGTATTCTCTATAGTAGTAATGACAGTATTCTCTATAGTAGTAGTGACAGTATTCTCTATAGCAGTAGTGACAGTATTCTCTATAGTAGTAGTGACAGTATTCTGTATAGTAGTAGTGACAGTATTCTGTATAGTAGTAGTGACAGTATTCTCTATAGTAGTAGTGACGGTATTCTCTATAGTAGTAGTGACAGTATTCTCTATAGTAGTGGTGACAGTATTCTCTATAGTAGTGACGGTATTCTCTATAGTAGTAGTGACAGTATTCTCTATAGTAGTAGTGACAGTATTCTCTATAGTAGTAGTGACAGTATTCTCTATAGTAGTAGTGACAGTATTCTCTATAATAGTAGTGACAGTATTCTCTATAGTAGTAGTGACAGTATTCTCTATAGTAGTAGTGACAGTATTCTCTATAGTAGTAGTGACAGTATTCTCTATAGTAGTAGTGACAGTATTCTCTATAGTGGTAGTGACAGTATTCTCTATAGTAGTAGTGACAGTATTCTCTATAGTAGTAGTGACAGTATTCTCTATAGTAGTAGTGACAGTATTCTCTATAGTAGTGACGGTATTCTCTATAGTAGTGACAGTATTCTCTATAGTAGTAGTGATGGTATTCTCTATAGTACTAGTGACAGTATTCTCTATAGTAGTAGTGACAGTATTCTCTATAGTAGTAGTGACAGTATTCTCTATAGTAGTAGAGACAGTATTCTCTATAGTAGTAGTGACAGTATTCTCTATAGTAGTAGTGACAGTATTCTCTATAGTAGTAGTGACGGTATTCTCTATAGTAGTAGTGACAGTATTCTCTATAGTAGTAGTGACAGTATTCTCTAGAGTAGTAGTGACAGTATTCTCTATAGTAGTAGTGATAGTATTCTCTATAGTAGTAGTGACGGTATTCTCTATAGTAGTAGTGACAGTATTCTCTATAGTAGTAGTGACAGTATTCTCTATAGTAGTAGTGACAATATTCTCTATAGTAATAGTGACAGTATTCTCTATAGTAGTAGTGACAGTATTCTGTATAGTAGTAGTGACAGTATTCTCTATAGTAGTAGTGACAGTATTCTCTATAGTAGTAGTGACAGTATTCTCTATAGTAGTAGTGATAGTATTCTCTATAGTAGTAGTGACAGTATTCTCTATAGTAGTAGTGACAGTATTCTCTATAGTAGTAGTGACAGTATTCTCTATAGTAGTAGTGACAGTATTCTCTATAGTAGTAGTGACAGTATTCTCTATAGTAGTAGTGACAGTATTCTCTATAGTAGTAGTGACAGTATTCTCTATAGTAGTAGTGACAGTATTCTCTATAGTAGTGGTGACAGTATTCTCTATAGTAGTAGTGACAGTATTCTCTATAGTAGTAGTGACAGTATTCTCTATAGTAGTAGTGACAGTATTCTCTATAGTAGTAGTGGCAGTATTCTCTATAGTAGTAGTGACAGTATTCTCTATAGTAGTAGTGACAGTATTCTCTATAGTAGTCGTGACAGTATTCTCTATAGTAGTAGTGACAGTATTCTCTATAGTAGTAGTGACAGTATTCTCTATAGTAGTAGTGACGGTATTCTCTATAGTAGTGACAGTATTCTCTATAGTAGTAGTGACGGTATTCTCTATAGTAGTAGTGACGGTATTCTCTATAGTAGTAGTGACAGTATTCTCTATAGTAGTAGTGACAGTATTCTCTATAGTAGTAGTGACAGTATTCTCTATAGTAGTAGTGACAGTATTCTCTATAGTAGTGACGGTATTCTCTATAGTAGTGACAGTATTCCCTATAGTAGTAGTGATAGTCTTCTCTATAGTAGTAGTGACAGTATTCTCTATAGTAGTAGTGACAGTATTCTCTATAGTAGTGACGGTATTCTCTATAGTAGTGACAGTATTCCCTATAGTAGTAGTGACAGTATTCTCTATAGTAGTAGTGACGGTATTCTCTATAGTAGTAGTGACAGTATTCTCTATAGTAGTAGTGACAGTATTCTCTATAGTAGTAGTGACAGTATTCTCTATAGTAGTAGTGACAGTATTCTCTATAGTAGTGACGGTATTCTCTATAGTAGTGACAGTATTCCCTATAGTAGTAGTGATAGTCTTCTCTATAGTAGTAGTGACAGTATTCTCTATAGTAGTAGTGACAGTATTCTCTATAGTAGTGACGGTATTCTCTATAGTAGTGACAGTATTCCCTATAGTAGTAGTGACAGTATTCTCTATAGTAGTAGTGACGGTATTCTCTATAGTAGTAGTGACAGTATTCTCTATAGTAGTAGTGACAGTATTCTCTATAGTAGTAGTGACAGTATTCTCTATAGTAGTAGTGACAGTATTCTCTATAGTAGTGACGGTATTCTCTATAGTAGTGACAGTATTCCCTATAGTAGTAGTGATAGTCTTCTCTATAGTAGTAGTGACAGTATTCTCTATAGTAGTAGTGACAGTATTCTCTATAGTAGTAGTGACAGTATTCTCTATAGTAGTAGTGACAGTATTCTCTATAGTAGTAGTGACAGTATTCTCTATAGTAGTAGTGACAGTATTCTCTATAGTAGTAGTGACAGTATTCTGTATAGTAGTAGTGACAGTATTCTCTATAGTAGTAGTGACAGTATTCTCTATAGTAGTAGTGACAGTATTCTCTATAGTAGTAGTGACAGTATTCTCTATAGTAGTGACAGTATTCTCTATAGTAGTAGTGACAGTATTCTCTATAGTAGTAGTGACAGTATTCTCTATAGTAGTAGTGACAGTATTCTTTATAGTAGTAGTGACAGTATTCTCTATAGTAGTAGTGACAGTATTCTCTATAGTAGTAGTGACAGTAATCTCTATAGTAGTAGTGACAGTATTCTCTATAGTAGTAGTGACAGTATTCTCTATAGTAGTAATGATAGTATTCTCTATAGTAGTAGTGACAGTATTCTCTATAGTAGTAGTGACAGTATTCTCTATAGTAGTAGTGACAGTATTCTCTATAGTAGTAGTGACGGTATTCTCTATAGCAGTAGTGACAGTATTCTCTATAGTAGTAGTGACAGTATTCTCTATAGTAGTAGTGACAGTATTCTCTATAGTAGTAGTGACAGTATTCTCTATAGTAGTAGTGACAGTATTCTCTATAGTAGTAGTGACAGTATTCTCTATAGTAGTAGTGACAGTATTCTCTATAGTAGTAGTGACAGTATTCTCTATAGTAGTAGTGACAGTATTCTCTATAGTAGTAGTGACAGTATTCTCTATAGTAGTAGTGATAGTATTCTCTATAGTAGTAGTGACAGTATTCTCTATAGTGGTAGTGACAGTATTCTCTATAGTAGTAGTGACAGTATTCTCTATAGTAGTAGTGACAGTATTCTCTATAGTAGTAGTGACAGTATTCTCTATAGTAGTAGTGACAGTATTCTCTATAGTAATAGTGACAGTATTCTCTATAGTAGTAGTGGCAGTATTCTCTATAGTAGTAGTGACAGTATTCTCTATAGTAGTAGTGACAGTATTCTCTATAGTAGCAGTGTCAGTATTCTCTATAGTAGTAGTGGCAGTATTCTCTATAGTAGTAGTGACAGTATTCTCTATAGCAGTAGTGACAGTATTCTCTATAGTAGTAGTGACAGTATTCTCTATAGTAGTAGTGGCAGTATTCTCTATAGTAGTAGTGACAGTATTCTCTATAGTAGTAGTGACAGTATTCTCTATAGTAGTAGTGACAGTATTCTCTATAGTAGTGGTGACAGTATTCTCTATAGTAGTAGTGACAGTATTCTCTATAGTAGTAGTGACAGTATTCTCTATAGTAGTGACAGTATTCTCTATAGTAGTAGTGACAGTATTCTCTATAGTAGTAGTGACGGTATTCTCTATAGTAGTGACAGTATTCTCTATAGTAGTAGTGACAGTATTCTCTATAGTAATAATGACAGTATTCTCTATAGTAGTAGTGACAGTATTCTCTATAGTAGTAGTGACAGTATTCTCTATAGTAGTGACGGTATTCTCTATAGTAGTAGTGACAGTATTCTCTATAGTAGTAGTGACAGTATTCTCTATAGTACTAGTGACAGTATTCTCTATAGTAGTAGTGACAGTATTCTCTATAGTGGTAGTGACAGTATTCTCTATAGTAGTAGTGACAGTATTCTCTATAGTAGTAGTGACAGTATTCTCTATAGTAGTAGTGACAGTATTCTCTATAGTAGTAGTGACAGTATTCTCTATAGTAGTAGTGGCAGTATTCTCTATAGTAGTAGTGACAGTATTCTCTATAGTAGTAGTGACAGTATTCTCTATAGTAGTAGTGACAGTATTCTCTATAGTAGTAGTGACAGTATTCTCTATAGTAGTAGTGACAGTATTCTCTATAGTAGTAGTGACAGTATTCTCTATAGTAATAGTGACAGTATTCTCTATAGTAGTAGTGACAGTATTCTCTATAGTAGTAGTGGCAGTATTCTCTATAGTAGTGGTGACAGTATTCTCTATAGTAGTAGTGACAGTATTCTCTATAGTAGTGACAGTATTCTCTATAGTAGTAGTGACAGTATTCTCTATAGTAGTAGTGACAGTATTCTCTATAGTAGTAGTGACAGTATTCTCTATAGTAGTAGTGACAGTATTCTTTATAGTAGTAGTGACAGTATTCTCTATAGTAGTAGTGACAGTATTCTCTATAGTAGTAGTGACAGTATTCTTTATAGTAGTAGTGGCAGTATTCTCTATAGTAGTAGTGACGGTATTCTCTATAGTAGTAGTGACAGTATTCTCTATAGTAGTAGTGACAGTATTCTCTATAGTAGTGACAGTATTCTCTATAGTAGTAGTGACAGTATTCTCTATAGTAGTAGTGACAGTATTCTCTATAGTAGTAGTGACAGTATTCTCTATAGTAGTAGTGACAGTATTCTCTATAGTAGTAGTGACAGTATTCTCTATAGTAGTAGTGACAGTATTCTCTATAGTAGTGACAGTATTCTCTATAGTAGTAGTGACAGTATTCTCTATAGTAGTAGTGACGGTATTCTCTATAGTAGTAGTGACGGTATTCTCTATAGTAGTAGTGACGGTATTCTCTATAGTAGTAGTGACGGTATTCTCTATAGTAGTAGTGACGGTATTCTCTATAGTAGTAGTGACAGTATTCTCTATAGTAGTGACAGTATTCTCTATAGTAGTAGTGACAGTATTCTCTATAGTAGTAGTGACAGTATTCTCTATAGTAGTAGTGACAGTATTCTCTATAGTAGTAGTGACAGTATTCTCTATAGTAGTAGTGACAGTATTCTCTATAGTAGTAGTGACAGTATTCTCTATAGTAGTAGTGACAGTATTCTCTATAGTAGTGGTGACAGTATTCTCTATAGTCGTAGTGACAGTATTCTCTATAGTAGTAGTGACAGTATTCTCTATAGTAGTAGTGACAGTATTCTCTATAGTAGTAGTGACGGTATTCTCTATAGTAGTAGTGACAGTATTCTCTATAGTAGTGGTGACAGTATTCTCTATAGTAGTGACGGTATTCTCTATAGTAATGGTGACAGTATTCTGTATAGTAGTAGTGACAGTATTCTCTAAAGTAGTAGTGACAGTATTCTCTATAGTAGTAGTGACAGTATTCTCTATAGTAGTAGTGACAGTATTCTCTATAGTAGTAGTGACGGTATTCTCTATAGTAGTAGTGACAGTATTCTCTATAGTAGTAGTGACAGTATTCTCTATAGTAGTAGTGACAGTATTCTCTATAGTAGTAGTGACAGTATTCTCTATAGTAGTAGTGACAGTATTCTCTATAGTAGTAGTGACAGTATTCTCTATAGTAGTAGTGACAGTATTCTCTATAGTTGTAGTGACAGTATTCTCTATAGTAGTAGTGACAGTATTCTCTATAGTAGTAGTGACAGTATTCTCTATAGTAGTAGTGACAGTATTCTCTATAGTAGTGACAGTATTCTCTATAGTAGTAGTGACAGTATTCTCTATAGTAGTAGTGACAGTATTCTCTATAGTAGTGGTGACAGTATTCTCTATAGTAGTAGTGACAGTATTCTCTATAGTAGTAGTGACAGTATTCTCTATAGTAGTAGTGACAGTATTCTCTATAGTAGTAGTGACAGTATTCTCTATAGTAGAATTGACAGTATTCTCTATAGTAGTAGTGACAGTATTCTCTATAGTAGTAGTGACAGTATTCTCTATAGTGGTAGTGACAGTATTCTCTATAGTAGTAGTGACAGTATTCTCTATAGTAGTAGTGACAGTATTCTCTATAGTAGTGGTGACAGTATTCTCTATAGTAGTAGTGACAGTATTCTCTATAGTAGTAGTGACAGTATTCTTTATAGTAGTAGTGACAGTATTCTCTATAGTAGTAGTGACAGTATTCTCTATAGTAGTGGTGACAGTATTCTCTATAGTAGTAGTGACAGTATTCTCTATAGTAGTAGTGACAGTATTCTCTATAGTAGTAGTGGCAGTATTCTCTATAGTAGTAGTGACAGTATTCTCTATAGTAGTAGTGACAGTATTCTCTATAGTAGTAGTGACAGTATTCTCTATAGTAGTAGTGACAGTATTCTCTATAGTAGTAGTGACAGTATTCTCTATAGTAGTAGTGACAGTATTCTCTATAGTAGTGACGGTATTCTCTATAGTAGTGACAGTATTCTCTATAGTAGTAGTGACGGTATTCTCTATAGTACTAGTGACAGTATTCTCTATAGTAGTAGTGACAGTATTCTCTATAGTAGTAGTGACAGTATTCTCTATAGTAGTAGAGACAGTATTCTCTATAGTAGTAGTGACAGTATTCTCTATAGTAGTAGTGATAGTATTCTCTATAGTAGTAGTGACGGTATTCTCTATAGTAGTAGTGACAGTATTCTCTATAGTAGTAGTGACAGTATTCTCTAGAGTAGTAGTGATAGTATTCTCTATAGTAGTAGTGACGGTATTCTCTATAGTAGTAGTGACAGTATTCTCTATAGTAGTAGTGACAGTATTCTCTATAGTAGTAGTGACAGTATTCTCTATAGTAGTAGTGACAGTATTCTCTATAGTAGTAGTGACAGTATTCTCTATAGTAGTAGTGACAGTATTCTCTATAGTAGTAGTGACAGTATTCTCTATAGTAGTAGTGACAGTATTCTCTATAGTAGTAGTGATAGTATTCTCTATAGTAGTAGTGACAGTATTCTCTATAGTAGTAGTGACAGTATTCTCTATAGTAGTAGTGACAGTATTCTCTATAGTAGTAGTGGCAGTATTCTCTATAGTAGTAGTGACAGTATTCTCTATAGTAGTAGTGACAGTATTCTCTATAGTAGTAGTGACAGTATTCTCTATAGTAGTAGTGACAGTATTCTCTATAGTAATAGTGACAGTATTCTCTATAGTAGTAGTGACAGTATTCTCTATAGTAGTAGTGACAGTATTCTCTATAGTAGTAGTGACAGTATTCTCTATAGTAGTTAGTGACAGTGTTCTCCATAGTAGTAGTGACAGTATTCTCTATAGTAGTAGTGACAGTATTCTGTATAGTAGTAGTGACAGTATTCTCTATAGTAGTAGTGACAGTATTCTCTATAGTAGTAGTGACAGTATTCTCTATAGTAATAGTGACAGTATTCTCTATAGTAGTAGTGACAGTATTCTCTATAGTAGTAGTGGCAGTATTCTCTATAGTAGTAGTGACAGTATTCTCTATAGTAGTAGTGACAGTATTCCCTATAGTAGTAGTGACAGTATTCTCTATAGTAGTAGTGACAGTATTCTCTATAGTAGTAGTGACAGTATTCTCTATAGTAGTAGTGACAGTATTCTCTATAGTAGTAGTGACAGTATTCTCTATAGTAGTAGTGACAGTATTCTCTATAGTAGTGGTGACAGTATTCTCTATAGTAGTAGTGACAGTATTCTCTATTGTAGTAGTGACAGTATTCTCTATAGTAGTGACGGTATTCTCTATAGTAGTAGTGACAGTATTCTCTATAGTAGTAGTGACAGTATTCTCTATAGTAGTGTAATGGCAGGAAGGAGGTGAAGGGAAAGTGAGCCCTAATCTACCCACCGCCCTGTCCCTGCCTACTTGCAACGACCCGCCCTAGGCGACGGGGTACAACTGGGCGGCGGTCCCTACGCTGTCTAAGTGCACGGGAGAACAAACAGGGAACACGCAAGGGAAGGGGCAGTAGCCCACGGAACGCCACGAGGAAACGGAGCGGTGAATGAGTTGTCAGGACCAGGATGAAGTGGAGTATACCCAAGTGAGCACGGAGGAGGAAGCAAGCCGGAGGCAAAGCAAAGTGGGTTAAGCAGAACAGCAGCAAGGCAGAAGCACGGCAGAAGCAGGCTGGAGCAAGCAGCAGTGGGGCCAGGAATCCAAAATAATTACAAGCACTGAGGAGGAGAACACAGCAGGTAATAAAGGACAGGGGGCGGAGCTAACTCTGACTGACCAGGCCGCGATAGGCTCTCCCACTCCTGAGCCTGCCACCCTGGTTGGTGGGAGATGGTGTCAGTCGAACAGGTCTGGCCTCAGGTGTGGCTTGATTAATCCCAGGAGTATACCTAGATGTAGTACCTGGCAGATCCCTAACAGTACTCCCCCTTTTATGAGGGGCCACCGGACCCTTACTAAGAGGACCCGGTTTAGTAGGGAAGAGAAGGTGGAACCTCCTGATCAATACCCCAGCGTGAACATCACGGGCAGGTACCCAAGTCCTCTCCTCCGGCCCGTACCCTCTCCAATGGACCAGGTACTGGAGGGAGCCCTGGACCATCCTACTGTGAATAATCTTGGCCACCTCGAATTCCTCCCCCTCAGGGGTGAGAACGGGAACAGGAGGTTTCCTCTAGGGGGACCAGGACGGGGAGCAGCGTTTAAGGAGGGAGGCATGGAAGACGTCATGTATGCGAAAGGATGGGGGCAGCTCCAGACGGAAGGATACAGGGTTGAGGACTTCAATGATCTTATAAGGCCCAATAAATCGGGGAGCAAACTTCCTGGACGGGACCTTAAGGCGCAAGTTCCTGGACGACAACCAGACCACATCCCCGACGAAAAACCGGGGGTTAGCAGAATGTCTACTATCCGCCTGAATCTTTTGTGCGCTTTGGGACGCCTCTAGGTTCTTCTGAACCTGGGCCCAGACAGTGCACAGTTCCCGATGAACATCCTCTACCTCAGGATTATTGGAACAACCAGGGGAAACGGAGGAGAACCTTGGGTTAAACCCGAAATTACAGAAAAACGGGGAGACCCCTGACGAGTTACTGACCCGGTTATTCAGGCAAAATTCAGCAAGGGGAAGGAATGAGACCCAATCGAATTGACAGTCAGAGATGAAACACCTTAAATATTGTTCCAGGGACTGGTTAGTCCTCTCCGTTTGGCCATTAGTTTCGGGATGGAAGGCGGAGGAGAAGGACAGATCAATCTCCAACTTTTTACAAAAGGCTCTCCAAAATAATGAAACAAATTGTACCCCTCTGTCAGAAACGATATTGACTGGGGCCCCATGGAGACGCAGGATGTGTTTCACAAACAAAGAAGCTAACGTCTTGGCGTTAGGTAGCTTCTTAAGGGGCACAAAGTGGCACATCTTGCTGAAGCGGTCTACTACCACCCACACCACCGACTTGCCCTGAGATGGAGGCAAATCGGTGATAAAATCCATGGAGATATGGGTCCAAGGTCTCTGGGGAATGGGCAAGGAACGTAGTAGGCCCGCAGGTCGGGACCTAGGGGTTTTGGACCTAGCGCAAACCTCACAAGCGGCGACGTAAGCCCTAACGTCTTTAGGCAACCCAGGCCACCAATAGTTTCTGGTAATGAGGTGTTTGGTGCCCAAGATGCCAGGATGACCAGATAGAGCAGAGTCATGGTTTTCCCTGAGTACCCTTAGCCGGTATTGCAGGGGAACAAACAGTTTGTCCCCAGGGACGTTCCCGGGAGCTGCACCCTGATCAGCCGCGATATCAGAAGCTAAATCAGAATCCGTGGCAGAAACGATTATACCAGGAGGTAAAATACAAGCAGGATCCTTCTCGGAAGGAGGATTGGCCATGAAACTAAGTGACAGGGCATCAGCCTTAATATTCTTGGACCCAGCCCTATAGGTAACCAAGAAATTAAATCTGGTAAAGAATAGTGCCCACCGAGCTTGTCTAGGATTAAGCCTCCGGGCCGATTCTAGGAAAACCAGATTCTTGTGATCTGTAAGGACCGTTACCTGGTGTCTGGCCCCCTCCAGGAAGTGTCGCCACTCTTCAAAAGCCCATTTAATGGCTAGAAGTTCGCGGTTGCCAATATCATAGTTACTCTCCGTTGGCGAAAACTTCCTAGAGAAGTAAGCACAGGGGCGGAGATGGGTGAGGGAGCTGGTACCCTGGGACAAGACGGCCCCCACTCCCACCTCGGATGCGTCAACCTCCACAATAAATGGCTCCTCTTGGTTGGGCTGAATCAGCACGGGGGCCGAGATAAAGCACTTCTTGAGGGTCTCAAAGGCCTGGACGGCCTCAGGGGGCCAATGGAGGACATCAGCACCCTTGCGAGTAAGGTCCGTAAGAGGATTAGCGACGACCGAGAAGTTGGCAATAAATCTCCTGTAATAGTTGGCGAACCCTAAAAAACACTGTAACGCCTTAAGGGAGGCAGGTTGGACCCATTCCGCCACAGCCTGAACCTTGGCAGGGTCCATGCGGAATTCATGAGGAGTGAGGATTTGCCCTAAAAATGGTATCTCCTGTACCCCAAAGACACATTTTTCAGTCTTAGCAAACAGATTATTCTCCCGAAGGACCTGGAGCACCTTCCTGACATGCTCCACGTGGGAGGACCAGTCCTTGGAAAACACCAGTATGTCATCAAGGTACACAACAAGAAAATTACCCAGGTAATCTCTCAGGATTTCATTAATAAAATTCTGGAAGACAGCAGGAGCATTACACAACCCAAAGGGCATGACCAGGTATTCGAAATGACCCTCGGGTGTGTTGAACGCAGTTTTCCACTCATCCCCCTCTTTGATGCGGATAAGGTTATATGCCCCCCGTAGATCGAACTTAGAAAACCATTGGGCTCCCTGAACTTGATTAAAAAGATCCGGAATCAAAGGAAGTGGGTACTGGTTCCTTACGGTGACCTTATTCAGGTTACGATAATCAATGCACGGCCTAAGACCACCATCCTTCTTCCCCACGAAGAAGAAGCCAGCACCTACAGGAGAAGTCGAGGGGCGAATGAAACCCTTGGCCAGGCATTCTTGGATATACACCCTCATGGCTTCACGTTCAGGACATGAAAGATTAAATATCCTACCCTTAGGAAACTTGGCACCAGGCACCAAATCGATGGCGCAATCGTAATCTCTATGGGGGGGCAACACCTCGGAGGCCTACTTAGAAAACACATCAGCGAAGTCCTGAACAAACTCAGGAAGCGTGTTTACCTCCTCCCGGGGAGAAATAGAGTTAACAGAAAGACATGACATAAGACATTCATTACCCCATTTGGTGAGATCCCCAGTATTCCAATCAAACATGGGATTATGCAACTGCAACCAGGGAAGGCCTAAAACCAGCTCAGACGATAATCCCTGCATCACCAGTACAGAGCACTGCTCCAAATGCATGGAGCCAACAAGGAGTTCAAAAACAGGAGTATGCTGAGTAAAATAACCATTAGCAAGAGGAGTGGAGTCGATTCCTACTACAGGGATAGGATAAGGTAAATCAATAAAAGGCATAGCTAGAGACATAGCAAATTCCACAGACATGATATTAGCAGACGACCCTGAATCCACGAAGGCACTGCCAGTGGCAGACCGGCCAGCAAACGAGACCTGAAAGGGAAGCAAAATTTTATTGCGTTTCACATTAACGGGAAATACCTGTGCGCCCAAGTGACCTCCCCGATGATCACTTAGGCGCGGAAGTTTTCCGGCTTTTTATTCTTGCGCCTGGGACAGGTGTTCAGAAGATGCTTTTTCGTCCCCACAGTAGAAGCAGAGACCATTCATTCTGCGAAACTCCCTACGTTGTCGAGGGGACATGGAGGCCCCGAGTTGCATAGGTACCTCCGAGTCCTCCGTGGAGGGGCGAGGAGACGGGACCTCGGGGGGAATCGCAGAAAGGTCAGAGGGGAGCACATTGAAGCGTTCAAGCTGACGTTCCCTGAGACGTCGGTCAAGTCGTACTGCTAGGGCCATAACCTGGTCAAGGGAGTCAGAAGAGGGGTAACTAACCAGCAGATCCTTCAGGGCGTCAGATAATCCTAACCTAAACTGGCACCTTAGGGCCGGATCGTTCCACCGAGAAGCTACGCACCACTTTCTAAAATCAGAACAGTACTCCTCAACCGGTCTGCTACCCTGACGTAAGGTCACCAGCTGACTCTCGGCTAAAGCAGTCCTGTCAGTCTCGTCGTAAATGAGTCCGAGGGCAGAGAAAAAGCGATCAACAGAGGAAAGTTCAGGGGCGTCAGGAGCCAAGGAGAAGGCCCACTCTTGGGGCCCTTCCTGGAGTCGGGATATGATGATACCCACCCGCTGGTTCTCGGAACCTGAGGAGTGGGGTTTAAGGCGGAAATACAGTCTGCAACTCTCCCGGAAGGAGAGAAACGTCTTACGGTCCCCTGAGAACCGGTCAGGTAACTTGAGGTCGGGTTCTAGAGGTGAGGTGAGGGGAACTACTACGGCAGCGTCACCCTGGTTGACCCTCTGGGCCAGGGCCTGGACCTGTAGGGAGAGGCCCTGCATCTGCTGGGTCAGGGTCTCAAGGGGGTCCATGATAGCGTCAACGTAGGGGAAATGGTAGACTAGGTAAGGGGCTTGTAATTATGTAATGGCAGGAAGGAGGTGAAGGGAAAGTGAGCCCTAATCTACCCACCGCCCTGTCCCTGCCTACTTGCAACGACCCGCCCTAGGCGACGGGGTACAACTGGGCGGCGGTCCCTACGCTGTCTAAGTGCACGGGAGAACAAACAGGGAACACGCAAGGGAAGGGGCAGTAGCCCACGGAACGCCACGAGGAAACGGAGCGGTGAATGAGTTGTCAGGACCAGGATGAAGTGGAGTATACCCAAGTGAGCACGGAGGAGGAAGCAAGCCGGAGGCAAAGCAAAGCGGGTTAAGCAGAACAGCAGCAAGGCAGAAGCACGGCAGAAGCAGGCTGGAGCAAGCAGCAGTGGGGCCAGGAATCCAGAAGAATTACAAGCACTGAGGAGGAGAACACAGCAGGTAATAAAGGACAGGGGCGGAGCTAACTCCGACTGACCAGGCCGCGATAGGCTCTCCCACTCCTGAGCCTGCCACCCTGGTTGGTGGGAGATGGTGTCAGTCGAACAGGTCTGGCCTCAGGTGTGGATTGATTAATCCCAGGAGTATACCTAGATGTAGTACCTGGCAGATCCCTAACAAGTAGTAGTGACAGTATTCTCTATAGTAGTAGTGATAGTATTCTCTATAGTAGTAGTGATAGTATTCTCTATAGTAGTGACAGTATTCTCTATAGTAGTAGTGACAGTATTCTCTATAGTAGTAGTGACAGTATTCTCTATAGTAGTGACAGTATTCTCTATAGTGGTGACAGTATTCTCTATAGTAGTGACAGTATTCTCTATATTAGTGACAGTATTCTCTATAGTAGTAGTGACAGTATTCTCTATAGTAGTGACAGTATTCTCTATAGTAGTAGTGACCGTATTCTCTATAGTAGTAGTGTCAGTATTCTCTATTGTAGTAGTGACAGTATTCTCTATAGTAGTAGTGACAGTATTCTCTATAGTAGTAGTGACAGTATTCTCTATAGTAGTAGTGACAGTATTCTCTATAGTAGTAGTGACAGTATTCTCTATAGTAGTAGTGACCGTATTCTCTATAGTAGTAGTGTCAGTATTCTCTATTGTAGTAGTGACAGTATTCTCTATAGTAGTAGTGACAGTATTCTCTATAGTAGTAGTGACAGTATTCTCTATAGTAGTAGTGACAGTATTCTCTATAGTAGTAGTGACAGTATTCTCTATAGTAGTAGTGACAGTATTCTCTATAGTAGTAGTGACAGTATTCTCTATAGTAGTAGTGACAGTATTCTCTATAGTAGTAGTGTCAGTATTCTCTATAGTAGTAGTGACAGTATTCTCTATAGTAGTAGTGACAGTATTCTCTATAGTAGTAGTGACAGTATTCTCTATAGTAGTAGTGACGGTATTCTCTATAGTAGTAGTGACGGTATTCTCTATAGTAGTAGTGACGGTATTCTCTATAGTAGTAGTGGCAGTATTCTCTATAGTAGTAGTGACAGTATTCTCTATAGTAGTAGTGATAGTATTCTCTATAGTAGTAGTGACAGTATTCTCTATAGTAGTGGTGACAGTATTCTCTATAGTAGTAGTGACAGTATTCTCTATAGTAGTGGTGACAGTATTCTCTATAGTAGTAGTGACAGTATTCTCTATAGTAGTAGTGACAGTATTCTCTATAGTAGTAGTGACAGTATTCTCTATAGTAGTAGTGACAGTATTCTCTATAGTAGTGGTGACATTATTCTCTATAGTAGTGGTGACAGTATTCTCTATAGTAGTAGTGACAGTATTCTCTATAGTAGTAGTGACAGTATTCTCTATAGTAGTAGTGACAGTATTCTCTATAGTGGTAGTGACAGTATTCTCTATAGTAGTAGTGACAGTATTCTCTATAGTAGTAGTGACAGTATTCTCTATAGTAGTGGTGACAGTATTCTCTATAGTAGTAGTGACAGTATTCTCTATAGTAGTAGTGACAGTATTCTCTATAGTAGTGGTGACAGTATTCTCTATAGTAGTGGTGACAGTATTCTCTATAGTAGTAGTGACAGTATTCTCTATAGTAGTAGTGACAGTATTCTCTATAGTAGTAGTGACAGTATTCTCTATAGTGGTAGTGACAGTATTCTCTATAGTAGTAGTGACAGTATTCTCTATAGTAGTAGTGACAGTATTCTCTATAGTAGTAGTGGCAGTATTCTCTATAGTAGTGGTGACAGTATTCTCTATAGTAGTAGTGACAGTATTCTCTATAGTAGTAGTGACAGTATTCTCTATAGTAGTGGTGACAGTATTCTCTATAGTAGTGGTGACAGTATTCTCTATAGTAGTAGTGACAGTATTCTCTATAGTAATAGTGACAGTATTCTCTATAGTAGTAGTGACAGTATTCTCTATAGTAGTAGTGACAGTATTCTCTATAGTAGTAGTGACAGTATTCTCTATAGTAGTAGTGACAGTATTCTCTATAGTAGTAGTGACAGTATTCTCTATAGTAGTGACAGTATTCTCTATAGTAGTAGTGACAGTATTCTCTATAGTAGTAGTGACAGTATTCTCTATAGTAGTAGTGACAGTATTCTCTATAGTAGTAGTGACAGTATTCTCTATAGTAGTAGTGACAGTATTCTCTATAGTAGTGACAGTATTCTCTATAGTAGTAGTGACAGTATTCTCTATAGTAGTAGTGACAGTATTCTCTATAGTAGTAGTGACAGTATTCTCTATAGTAGTGACAGTATTCTCTATAGTAGTAGTGACAGTATTCTCTATAGTAGTAGTGACAGTATTCTCTATAGTATTAGTGATAGTATTCTCTATAGTAGTAGTGATAGTATTCTCTATAGTAGTAGTGACAGTATTCTCTATAGTAGTAGTGACAGTATTCTCTATAGTAGTGATAGTATTCTCTATAGTAGTAGTGACAGTATTCTCTATAGTAGTAGTGACAGTATTCTCTATAGTAGTGACAGTATTCTCTATAGTAGTAGTGACAGTATTCTCTATAGTAGTAGTGACAGTATTCTCTATAGTAGTAGTGACAGTATTCTCTATAGTAGTAGTAACAGTATTCTCTATAGTAGTAGTGACAGTATTCTCTATAGTAGTGACAGTATTCTCTATAGTAGTAGTGATAGTATTCTCTATAGTAGTAGTGATAGTATTCTCTATAGTAGTAGTGACAGTATTCTCTATAGTAGTAGTGACAGTATTCTCTATAGTAGTGACAGTATTCTCTATAGTAGTAGTGACAGTATTCTCTATAGTATTAGTGATAGTATTCTCTATAGTAGTAGTGATAGTATTCTCTATAGTAGTAGTGACAGTATTCTCTATAGTAGTAGTGACAGTATTCTCTATAGTAGTGACAGTATTCTCTATAGTAGTAGTGACAGTATTCTCTATAGTAGTAGTGACAGTATTCTCTATAGTAGTAGTGACAGTATTCTCTATAGTAGTAGTGACAGTATTCTCTATAGTAGTAGTGACAGTATTCTCTATAGTAGTAGTGACAGTATTCTCTATAGTAGTGACGGTATTCTCTATAGTAGTGACAGTATTCTCTATAGTAGTAGTGACAGTATTCTCTATAGTAGTAGTGACAGTATTCTCTATAGTAGTAGTGACAGTATTCTCTATAGTAGTAGTGACAGTATTCTCTATAGTAGTAGTGACAGTATTCTCTATAGTAATAGTGACAGTATTCTCTATAGTAGTAGTGACAGTATTCTCTATAGTAGTGACGGTATTCTCTATAGTAGTGACAGTATTCTCTATAGTAGTAGTGACAGTATTCTCTATAGTAGTAGTGACAGTATTCTCTATAGTAGTAGTGACAGTATTCTCTATAGTAGTAGTGACAGTATTCTCTATAGTAGTGGTGACAGTATTCTCTATAGTAGTGACAGTATTCTCTATAGTAGTAGTGACAGTATTCTCTATAGTAGTAGTGACAGTATTCTCTATAGTAGTAATGACAGTATTCTCTATAGTATTAGTGACAGTATTCTCTATAGTAGTAGTGACAGTATTCTCTATAGTAGTAGTGACAGTATTCTCTATAGTAGTAATGACAGTATTCTCTATAGTATTAGTGACAGTATTCTCTATAGTAGTAGTGACAGTATTCTCTATAGTAGTAGTGACAGTATTCTCTATAGTAGTAGTGACAGTATTCTCTATAGTAGTAGTGACAGTATTCTCTATAGTGGTAGTGACAGTATTCTCTATAGTAGTAGTGACAGTATTCTCTATAGTAGTAGTGACAGTATTCTCTATAGTAGTGACAGTATTCTCTATAGTAGTAGTGACAGTATTCTCTATAGTAGTAGTGACAGTATTCTCTATAGTAGTAGTGACAGTATTCTCTATAGTAGTAGTGACAGTATTCTCTATAGTAGTAGTGACAGTATTCTCTATAGTAGTAGTGACAGTATTCTCTATAGTAGTAGTGACAGTATTCTCTATAGTAGTAGTGACAGTATTCTCTATAGTAGTAGTGACGGTATTCTCTATAGTAGTGGTGACAGTATTCTCTATAGTAGTGGTGACAGTATTCTCTATAGTAATAGTGACAGTATTCTCTATAGTAGTAGTGACAGTATTCTCTATAGTAGTAGTGACAGTATTCTCTATAGTAGTAGTGACAGTATTCTCTATAGTAGTAGTGACAGTATTCTCTATAGTAGTAGTGACAGTATTCTCTATAGTAGTGGTGACAGTATTCTCTATAGTAGTAGTGACAGTATTCTCTATAGTAGTGACGGTATTCTCTATAGTAGTGACAGTATTCTCTATAGTAGTAGTGACAGTATTCTCTATAGTAGTAGTGACAGTATTCTCTATAGTAGTAGTGACGGTATTCTCTATAGTAGTAGTGACAGTATTCTCTATAGTAGTAGTGGCAGTATTCTCTATAGTAGTAGTGATGGTATTCTCTATAGTAGTAGTGACAGTATTCTCTATAGTAGTGGTGACAGTATTCTCTATAGTAGTAGTGACAGTATTCTCTATAGTGGTAGTGACAGTATTCTCTATAGTAGTAGTGACAGTATTCTCTATAGTAGTAGTGACAGTATTCTCTATAGTAGTAGTGACAGTATTCTCTATAGTAGTGGTGACAGTATTCTCTATAGTAGTAGTGACAGTATTCTCTATAGTAGTAGTGACAGTATTCTCTATAGTAGTAGTGACAGTATTCTCTATAGTAGTGGTGACAGTATTCTCTATAGTAGTAGTGATAGTATTCTCTATAGTAGTAGTGACAGTATTCTCTATAGTAATAGTGACAGTATTCTCTATAGTAGTAGTGACAGTATTCTCTATAGTAGTGGTGACAGTATTCTCTATAGTAGTAGTGATAGTATTCTCTATAGTAGTAGTGACAGTATTCTCTATAGTAATAGTGACAGTATTCTCTATAGTAGTAGTGATAGTATTCTCTATAGTAGTAGTGACAGTATTCTCTATAGTAGTAGTGACGGTATTCTCTATAGTAGTAGTGACGGTATTCTCTATAGTAGTAGTGACAGTATTCTCTATAGTAGTAGTGACAGTATTCTCTATAGTTGTAGTGATAGTATTCTCTATAGTAGTAGTGACGGTATTCTCTATAGTAGTAGTGACAGTATTCTCTATAGTAGTAGTGACAGTATTCTCTATAGTAGTGGTGACAGTATTCTCTATAGTAGTAGTGACAGTATTCTCTATAGTAGTAGTGACAGTATTCTCTATAGTAGTAGTGACAGTATTCTCTATAGTGGTAGTGACAGTATTCTCTATAGTAGTAGTGACAGTATTCTCTATAGTAGTAGTGACAGTATTCTCTATAGTAGTAGTGGCAGTATTCTCTATAGTAGTGGTGACAGTATTCTCTATAGTAGTAGTGACAGTATTCTCTATAGTAGTAGTGACAGTATTCTCTATAGTAGTGGTGACAGTATTCTCTATAGTAGTGGTGACAGTATTCTCTATAGTAGTAGTGACAGTATTCTCTATAGTAATAGTGACAGTATTCTCTATAGTAGTAGTGACAGTATTCTCTATAGTAGTAGTGACAGTATTCTCTATAGTAGTAGTGACAGTATTCTCTATAGTAGTAGTGACAGTATTCTCTATAGTAGTAGTGACAGTATTCTCTATAGTAGTGACAGTATTCTCTATAGTAGTAGTGACAGTATTCTCTATAGTAGTAGTGACAGTATTCTCTATAGTAGTAGTGACAGTATTCTCTATAGTAGTAGTGACAGTATTCTCTATAGTAGTAGTGACAGTATTCTCTATAGTAGTGACAGTATTCTCTATAGTAGTAGTGACAGTATTCTCTATAGTAGTAGTGACAGTATTCTCTATAGTAGTAGTGACAGTATTCTCTATAGTAGTGACAGTATTCTCTATAGTAGTAGTGACAGTATTCTCTATAGTAGTAGTGACAGTATTCTCTATAGTATTAGTGATAGTATTCTCTATAGTAGTAGTGATAGTATTCTCTATAGTAGTAGTGACAGTATTCTCTATAGTAGTAGTGACAGTATTCTCTATAGTAGTGATAGTATTCTCTATAGTAGTAGTGACAGTATTCTCTATAGTAGTAGTGACAGTATTCTCTATAGTAGTGACAGTATTCTCTATAGTAGTAGTGACAGTATTCTCTATAGTAGTAGTGACAGTATTCTCTATAGTAGTAGTGACAGTATTCTCTATAGTAGTAGTAACAGTATTCTCTATAGTAGTAGTGACAGTATTCTCTATAGTAGTGACAGTATTCTCTATAGTAGTAGTGATAGTATTCTCTATAGTAGTAGTGATAGTATTCTCTATAGTAGTAGTGACAGTATTCTCTATAGTAGTAGTGACAGTATTCTCTATAGTAGTGACAGTATTCTCTATAGTAGTAGTGACAGTATTCTCTATAGTATTAGTGATAGTATTCTCTATAGTAGTAGTGATAGTATTCTCTATAGTAGTAGTGACAGTATTCTCTATAGTAGTAGTGACAGTATTCTCTATAGTAGTGACAGTATTCTCTATAGTAGTAGTGACAGTATTCTCTATAGTAGTAGTGACAGTATTCTCTATAGTAGTAGTGACAGTATTCTCTATAGTAGTAGTGACAGTATTCTCTATAGTAGTAGTGACAGTATTCTCTATAGTAGTAGTGACAGTATTCTCTATAGTAGTGACGGTATTCTCTATAGTAGTGACAGTATTCTCTATAGTAGTAGTGACAGTATTCTCTATAGTAGTAGTGACAGTATTCTCTATAGTAGTAGTGACAGTATTCTCTATAGTAGTAGTGACAGTATTCTCTATAGTAGTAGTGACAGTATTCTCTATAGTAATAGTGACAGTATTCTCTATAGTAGTAGTGACAGTATTCTCTATAGTAGTGACGGTATTCTCTATAGTAGTGACAGTATTCTCTATAGTAGTAGTGACAGTATTCTCTATAGTAGTAGTGACAGTATTCTCTATAGTAGTAGTGACAGTATTCTCTATAGTAGTAGTGACAGTATTCTCTATAGTAGTGGTGACAGTATTCTCTATAGTAGTGACAGTATTCTCTATAGTAGTAGTGACAGTATTCTCTATAGTAGTAGTGACAGTATTCTCTATAGTAGTAATGACAGTATTCTCTATAGTATTAGTGACAGTATTCTCTATAGTAGTAGTGACAGTATTCTCTATAGTAGTAGTGACAGTATTCTCTATAGTAGTAATGACAGTATTCTCTATAGTATTAGTGACAGTATTCTCTATAGTAGTAGTGACAGTATTCTCTATAGTAGTAGTGACAGTATTCTCTATAGTAGTAGTGACAGTATTCTCTATAGTAGTAGTGACAGTATTCTCTATAGTGGTAGTGACAGTATTCTCTATAGTAGTAGTGACAGTATTCTCTATAGTAGTAGTGACAGTATTCTCTATAGTAGTGACAGTATTCTCTATAGTAGTAGTGACAGTATTCTCTATAGTAGTAGTGACAGTATTCTCTATAGTAGTAGTGACAGTATTCTCTATAGTAGTAGTGACAGTATTCTCTATAGTAGTAGTGACAGTATTCTCTATAGTAGTAGTGACAGTATTCTCTATAGTAGTAGTGACAGTATTCTCTATAGTAGTAGTGACAGTATTCTCTATAGTAGTAGTGACGGTATTCTCTATAGTAGTAGTGACAGTATTCTCTATAGTAGTGGTGACAGTATTCTCTATAGTAATAGTGACAGTATTCTCTATAGTAGTAGTGACAGTATTCTCTATAGTAGTAGTGACAGTATTCTCTATAGTAGTAGTGACAGTATTCTCTATAGTAGTAGTGACAGTATTCTCTATAGTAGTAGTGACAGTATTCTCTATAGTAGTGGTGACAGTATTCTCTATAGTAGTAGTGACAGTATTCTCTATAGTAGTGACGGTATTCTCTATAGTAGTGACAGTATTCTCTATAGTAGTAGTGACAGTATTCTCTATAGTAGTAGTGACAGTATTCTCTATAGTAGTAGTGACGGTATTCTCTATAGTAGTAGTGACAGTATTCTCTATAGTAGTAGTGGCAGTATTCTCTATAGTAGTAGTGATGGTATTCTCTATAGTAGTAGTGACAGTATTCTCTATAGTAGTGGTGACAGTATTCTCTATAGTAGTAGTGACAGTATTCTCTATAGTGGTAGTGACAGTATTCTCTATAGTAGTAGTGACAGTATTCTCTATAGTAGTAGTGACAGTATTCTCTATAGTAGTAGTGACAGTATTCTCTATAGTAGTAGTGACAGTATTCTCTATAGTAATAGTGACAGTATTCTCTATAGTAGTAGTGACAGTATTCTCTATAGTAGTGACGGTATTCTCTATAGTAGTGACAGTATTCTCTATAGTAGTAGTGACAGTATTCTCTATAGTAGTAGTGACAGTATTCTCTATAGTAGTAGTGACAGTATTCTCTATAGTAGTGGTGACAGTATTCTCTATAGTAGTGACAGTATTCTCTATAGTAGTAGTGACAGTATTCTCTATAGTAGTAGTGACAGTATTCTCTATAGTAGTAATGACAGTATTCTCTATAGTATTAGTGACAGTATTCTCTATAGTAGTAGTGACAGTATTCTCTATAGTAGTAGTGACAGTATTCTCTATAGTAGTAATGACAGTATTCTCTATAGTAGTAGTGACAGTATTCTCTATAGTAGTAGTGACAGTATTCTCTATAGTAGTAGTGACAGTATTCTCTATAGTAGTAGTGACAGTATTCTCTATAGTGGTAGTGACAGTATTCTCTATAGTAGTAGTGACAGTATTCTCTATAGTAGTAGTGACAGTATTCTCTATAGTAGTGACAGTATTCTCTATAGTAGTAGTGACAGTATTCTCTATAGTAGTAGTGACAGTATTCTCTATAGTAGTAGTGACAGTATTCTCTATAGTAGTAGTGACAGTATTCTCTATAGTAGTAGTGACAGTATTCTCTATAGTAGTAGTGACAGTATTCTCTATAGTAGTAGTGACAGTATTCTCTATAGTAGTAGTGACGGTATTCTCTATAGTAGTAGTGACAGTATTCTCTATAGTAGTGGTCACAGTATTCTCTATAGTAATAGTGACAGTATTCTCTATAGTAGTAGTGACAGTATTCTCTATAGCAGTAGTGACAGTATTCTCTATAGCAGTAGTGACAGTATTCTCTATAGTAGTAGTGACAGTATTCTCTATAGTAGTAGTGGTAGTATTCTCTATAGTAGTAGTGATGGTATTCTCTATAGTAGTAGTGACAGTATTCTCTATAGTAGTGGTGACAGTATTCTCTATAGTAGTAGTGACAGTATTCTCTATAGTGGTAGTGACAGTATTCTCTATAGTAGTAGTGACAGTATTCTCTATAGTAGTAGTGACAGTATTCTCTATAGTAGTAGTGACAGTATTCTCTATAGTAGTAGTGACAGTATTCTCTATAGTAGTGGTGACAGTATTCTCTATAGTAGTAGTGACAGTATTCTCTATAGTAGTAGTGACAGTATTCTCTATAGTAGTAGTGACAGTATTCTCTATAGTAGTGGTGACAGTATTCTCTATAGTAGTAGTGATAGTATTCTCTATAGTAGTAGTGACAGTATTCTCTATAGTAGTAGTGACAGTATTCTCTATAGTAGTAGTGACAGTATTCTCTATAGTAGTGGTGACAGTATTCTCTATAGTAGTAGTGATAGTATTCTCTATAGTAGTAGTGACAGTATTCTCTATAGTAATAGTGACAGTATTCTCTATAGTAGTAGTGATAGTATTCTCTATAGTAGTAGTGACAGTATTCTCTATAGTAGTAGTGACAGTATTCTCTATAGTAGTAGTGACGGTATTCTCTATAGTAGTAGTGACGGTATTCTCTATAGTAGTAGTGACAGTATTCTCTATAGTAGTAGTGACAGTATTCTCTATAGTTGTAGTGATAGTCTTCTCTATAGTAGTAGTGACAGTATTCTCTATAGTAGTGGTGACAGTATTCTCTATAGTTGTAGTGATAGTCTTCTCTATAGTAGTAGTGACAGTATTCTCTATAGTAGTAGTGACAGTATTCTCTATAGTAGTAGTGACAGTATTCTCTATAGTAGTAGTGACAGTATTCTCTATAGTATTAGTGATAGTATTCTCTATAGTAGTGACGGTATTCTCTATAGTAGTAGTGACGGTATTCTCTATAGTAGTAGTGACAGTATTCTCTATAGCCGTAGTGACAGTATTCTCTATAGTAGTAGTGACAGTATTCTCTATAGTAGTAGTGACAGTATTCTCTATAGTAGTAGTGACAGTATTCTCTATAGTAGTAGTGACAGTATTCTCTATAGTAGTAGTGACAGTATGCTCTATAGTAGTAGTGACTGTATTCTCTATAGTAGTAGTGACAGTATTCTCTATAGTAGTAGTGACAGTATTCTCTATGGTAGTAGTGACAGTATTCTCTATAGTAGTAGTGACGGTATTCTCTATAGTAGTGACAGTATTCTCTATAGTAGTAGTGACAGTATTCTCTATAGTAGTAGTGACAGTATTCTCTATAGTAGTAGTGGCAGTATTCTCTATAGTAGTAGTGACAGTATTCTCTATAGTAGTAGTGACAGTATTCTCTATAGTAGTGACAGTATTCTCTATAGTAGTAGTGACAGTATTCTCTATAGTAGTAGTGACAGTATTCTCTATAGTAGTAGTGACGGTATTCTCTATAGTAGTAGTGACAGTATTCTCTATAGTAGCAGTGACAGTATTCTCTATAGTAGTAGTGACAGTATTCTCTATAGTAGTGACAGTATTCTCTATAGTAGTAGTGACAGTATTCCCTATAGTAGTAGTGACAGTATTCTCTATAGTAGTAGTGACAGTATTCTCCATAGTAGTAGTGACAGTATTCTCTATAGTAGTGGTGACAGTATTCTCTATAGTAGTAGTGATAGTATTCTCTATAGTAGTGACAGTATTCTCTATAGTAGTAGTGACAGTATTCCCTATAGTAGTAGTGACAGTATTCTCTATAGTAGTAGTGACAGTATTCTCCATAGTAGTAGTGACAGTATTCTCTATAGTAGTGGTGACAGTATTCTCTATAGTAGTAGTGACAGTATTCTCCATAGTAGTAGTGACAGTATTCTCTATAGTAGTAGTGACAGTATTCTCTATAGTAGTGGTGACAGTATTCTCTATAGTAGTAGTGACAGTATTCTCTATAGTAGTAGTGACAGTATTCTCTATAGTAGTAGTGACAGTATTCTCTATAGTAGTAGTGACAGTATTCTCTATAGTAGGAGTGACAGTATTCTCTATAGTAGTAGTGACAGTATTCTCTATAGTAGTAGTGACAGTATTCTCTATAGTAGGAGTGACAGTATTCTCTATAGTAGTAGTGACGGTATTCTCTATAGTAGTAGTGACAGTATTCTCTATAGTAGTAGTGACAGTATTCTCTATAGTAGTGGTGACAGTATTCTCTATAGTAGTAGTGACAGTATTCTCTATAGTAGTAGTGACAGTATTCTCTATAGTAGTAGTGGCAGTATTCTCTATAGTAGTAGTGACAGTATTCTCTATAGTAGTGGTGACAGTATTCTCTATAGTAGTAGTGACAGTATTCTCTATAGTAGTAGTGACAGTATTCTGTATAGTAGTAGTGACAGTATTCTCTATAGTAGTAGTGATAGTAATCTCTAGATCTGTTATGTACGGCACACACAGGGTCAGGATCTCCTCTAGATCTGTTATGTACGACACACACAGGGTCAGGATCTCCTCTACATCTGTTATGTACGGCACACACAGGGTCAGGATCTCCTCTAGATCAGTTATGTATGGCACAAACAGGGTCAGGATCTCCTCTAGATCTGTTATGTACAGCACACACGGTCAGGATCTCCTCCAGATCTGTTATGTACAGCACACACAGGGTCAGGATCTCCTCTAGATCTGTTATGTACAGCACACAGGGTCAGGATCTCCTCTAGATCTGTTATGTACTGCACACACAGGGTCAGGATCTCCTCTAGATCTGTTATGTACAGCGCACACAGGGTCAGGATCTCCTCTACATCTGTTATGTACGGCACACACAGGGTCAGCATCTCCTCTAGATCTGTTATGTACAGCACACACAGGGTCATGATCTCCTCTAGATCTGTTATGTACAGCACACAGGGTCAGGATCTCCTCTAGATCTGTTATGTACGGCACACACAGGGTCAGGATCTCCACTTGATCTGTTATGTATAGCACACACAGGGTCAGGATCTCCTCTAGATCTGTAATGTACGACACACACAGGGTCTGGATCTTCTCTACATCTGTTATGTACGGCACACACAGGGTCAGGATCTCCTCTAGATCTGTTATGTAAGGCACACACAGGGTCAGGATCTCCTCTAGATCTGTTATGTACAGCACACAGGGTCAGGATCTCCTCTAGATCTGTTGTGTACAGCGCAAACAGGGTCAGGATCTCCTTTAGATCTGTTATGTATGGCACACACAGGGTCAGGACCTCCTATAGATCTGTTATGTACAGCACACAGGTTCAGGATCTCCTCTAGATCTGTTATGTACGGCACACACAGGGTCAGGATCTCCACTTGATCTGTTATGTATAGCACACACAGGGTCAGGATCTCCTCTAGATCTGTAATGTACGACACACACAGGGTCTGGATCTCCTCTAGATCTGTTATGTACGGCACACACAGGGTCAGGATCTCCTCTAGATCTGTTATGTAAGGCACACACAGGGTCAGGATCTCCTCTAGATCTGTTATGTACAGCACACAGGGTCAGGATCTCCTCTAGATCTGTTGTGTACAGCGCAAACAGGGTCAGGATCTCCTTTAGATCTGTTATGTATGGCACACACAGGGTCAGGACCTCCTCTAAATCTGTTATGTACAGCACACATGGTCAGGATCTCCTCTAGATCTGTTATGTACAGCACACACAGGGTCAGGATCTCCTCTAGATCTGTTATGTACGGCACACACAGGATCTCCTCTAGATCTTTTATGTACAGCAGACACATGGTCAGGATCTCCTTTAGATCTGTTATGTACAGGACACAGGGTCAGGATCTCCTCTAGATCTGTTATGTACAGCACACACAGGGTAACCAAATCTCCTCTAGATCTGTTATGTAAGGCACACACAGGGTCAGGATCTCCTCTATATCTGTTATGTACAACACACACAGGGTCAGGATCTCCTCTAGATCTGTTATGTACGGCACACACAGGATCTCCTCTAGAGCTGTTATGTACAGCACACAGGGTCAGGATCTCCTCTAGATCTATTATGTACGGCACAAACAGGGTCAGGATCTCCTCTAGATCTGTTATGTACGGCACACACAGGGTCAGGATCTCCTGTAGATCTGTTATGTACAGCACACACAGGGTCAGGATCTTCTCTAGATCTGTTATGTACAGCACACACAGGGTCATGATCTCCTCTAGATCTGTTATGTACAGCACACACAGGGTCAGGATCTCCTCTAGATCTGTTATGTACAGCACACACAGGTTCAGGATCTCCTCTAGATCTGTTATGTACAGCGCACACAGGTTCAGGATCTCCTCTAGATCTGTTATGTATGGCACACACAGGGTCAGGACCTCCTATAGATCTGTTATGTACAGCACACAGGGTCAGGATCTCCTCTAGATCTGTTATGTACGGCACACACAGGGTCAGGATCTCCACTTGATCTGTTATGTATAGCACACACAGGGTCAGGATCTCCTCTAGATCTGTAATGTACGACACACACAGGGTCTGGATCTCATCTAGATCTGTTATGTAAGGCACACACAGGGTCAGGATCTCCTCTAGATCTGTTATGTACAGCACACAGGGTCAGGATCTCCTCTAGATCTGTTGTGTACAGCGCAAACAGGGTCAGGATCTCCTTTAGATCTGTTATGTATGGCACACACAGGGTCAGGACCTCCTCTAGATCTGTTATGTACAGCACACAGGGTCAGGATCTCCTCTAGATCTGTTATGTACAGCACACACAGGGTCAGGATCTCCTCTAGATCTGTTATGTACGGCACACACAGGATCTCCTCTAGATCTTTTATGTACAGCAGACACATGGTCAGGATCTCCTTTAGATCTGTTATGTACAGGACACAGGGTCAGGATCTCCTCTAGATCTGTTATGTACAGCACACACAGGGTAACCAAATCTCGTCTAGATCTGTTATGTAAGGCACACACAGGGTCAGGATCTCCTCTATATCTGTTATGTACAACACACACAGGGTCAGGATCTCCTCTAGATCTGTTATGTACGGCACACACAGGATCTCCTCTAGAGCTGTTATGTACAGCACACAGGGTCAGGATCTCCTCTAGATCTATTATGTACGGCACAAACAGGGTCAGGATCTCCTCTAGATCTGTTATGTACGGCACACACAGGGTCAGGATCTCCTGTAGATCTGTTATGTACAGCACACACAGGGTCAGGATCTTCTCTAGATCTGTTATGTACAGCACACACAGGGTCATGATCTCCTCTAGATCTGTTATGTACAGCACACACAGGGTCAGGATCTCCTCTAGATCTGTTATGTACAGCACACACAGGTTCAGGATCTCCTCTAGATCTGTTATGTACAGCGCACACAGGTTCAGGATCTCCTCTAGATCTGTTATGTACAGCACACAGGGTCAGGATCTCCTCTAGATCTATTATGTACGGCACAAACAGGGTCAGGATCTCCTCTAGATCTGTTATGTAAGGCACACACAGGGTCAGGATCTCCTCTATATCTGTTATGTACAACACACACAGGGTCAGGATCTCCTCTAGATCTGTTATGTACGGCACACACAGGATCTCCTCTAGAGCTGTTATGTACAGCACACAGGGTCAGGATCTCCTCTAGATCTGTTATGTACGGCACAAACAGGGTCAGGATCTCCTCTAGATCTGTTATGTACGGCACACACAGGGTCAGGATCTCCTGTAGATCTGTTATGTACAGCACACACAGGGTCAGGATCTTCTCTAGATCTGTTATGTACAGCACACACAGGGTCATGATCTCCTCTAGATCTGTTATGTACAGCACACACAGGTTCAGGATCTCCTCTAGATCTGTTATGTACAGCGCACACAGGTTCAGGATCTCCTCTAGATCTGTTATGTACAGCACAAACAGGGTCAGGATCTTCTCTAGATCTGTTATGTACAGCACAAACAGGGTCAGGATCTCCTCTAGATCTATTATGTACGGCACAAACAGGGTCAGGATCTCCTCTAGATCTGTTATGTACGGCACACACAGGGTCAGGATCTCCTCTAGATCTGTTATGTACAGCACACACAGGGTCAGGATCTTCTCTAGATCTGTTATGTACAGCGCACACAGGTTCAGGATCTCCTCTAGATCTGTTATGTACAGCACACACAGGGTCAGGATCTTCTCTAGATCTGTTATGTACGGCACACACAGGATCTCCTGTAGATCTGTTATGTACGGCACACACAGGTTCAGGATCTCCTCTAGATCTGTTATGTACAGCACACACAGGATCTTCTCTAGATCTGTTATGTATGGCACACACAGGATCTCCTGTAGATCTGTTATGTACGGCACACAGAGGGTCAGGATCTCCTCTAGATTTACAGCCTTCTCAATTGTTATAGTATGAAACAATGTAACGTCTATGCAGTATAATAGTGTGTACTGGTCCTTATAGCAGGTGCCGCACTCCCCCATAACATAGAAAAGGAACAGTCCACGCTCACAGATAACAGATCCCCTTCATGCTTTGTGACAGTTCACTGATAAAATCAAAGTGTGTGTAAGGCGAGATGACGCTGCCCCCTGCTGGACAATGTCGCACCAGTAAAATAATGTCATCAACGTCTCACTTAGAACAATATATAAAATAAAGGCCTTGTGAGAAGTTATAAAACCCCTCTGCCTTTAGAAATGTATGAGTGACTTATGAGGAAGGACGTGCACAGTTTAGTAGGCGCAACTTCACCAAAAATAAAAAATTGCGCCACTCTCCGTCTTGACGCTATAGCACCCAATGCCCCCAGTAATACCCGGAGCTAAATGAATCTCAATAATTTCTAATATACTTTAATTTCTAATCATTTTAAAGATCTCTGATCGCTGTCAGTGAATAGAAAAAATCGTGGTGACATCCTAAAAACATTGAACAAACCGTATATTTGGCACAGCTGGGGGTTTGCTACTTTATTTACAAAAAACTGGAAGACTGTTTAGACTGGATTCTTTTAAATGTATTAATTGCCGGAAATCACAGCAAAACCGCACCATTTTCCAGTGATTTCCGGCAAAAAGGAACATTTAAACCGCAACAGCCCCAGGCTCAATTCACACATTGCGTATTTTGTGCAGATCCAAAGACACATGTGAATCCAGGAGTAAGAAGTATAAGTTATTCCTTTATATGTCCCATTCCTTTGCAAATCTCTTCCGGCTTTGGATAAAAAAAAACTGCTTGAAAATCTTCATTAAATACACGATGTGTGAATTCAGCCTAAGACCAGGTGCCTGAGTAATATGGAAACAACCAAGAGTTATCCAGCGAAGATTCCTGCATGCATCTGATTCCGGCCCGCTATTCCTATAAGTTATCAGCCTATATCCAGTTATCTGTTTCCTGTGTATATCCATTCTGCTATTGCCATCAGTTATCAGCCTGCAGCCAGCATGTATCCAGTCCACTGCTGCTATCAGATCTATGTCCAGTGATCTGCTATCAGCTTCCATCCTTCAAGCTACCATCTGCCTGTAACTGTTTCCTGTCTGTTTGGTCAGCAGATACTCCACCGGGACCACCACCAGTGACCTGATAGTCTCCCCCCGCAGCGAAGACAAGATCCCGGTATAGGGGTTAAAGGGTGAATACGGTTGAGGCTACTTAGATAACGCCTTTAGAGGTGGCCCTAAGCCAAACTGGTATAGTAGCCCAGTGGGTCAACAATGCTGCTTGCTGGTTGTAATATTTCTGATCTGCTAGAATTGCCCCAGTCACCTGTAAGTGTTATAATTGTCTGCTAGATCTGCCCCAGTCACCTATAAGTGTTATTATCTGCTAGATCTGACCCGGTCACCTGTAAGTGTTATTATTATCTGCTAGATCTGCCCCAGTCACCTGTAAGTGTTATTATCTGCTAGATCTGCCCTGGTCACCTGTAAGTGTTATTATTATCTGCTAGATCTGCCCCGGTCACCTGTAAGTGTTATTATTATCTGCTAGATCTGCCCCAGTCACCTATAAGTGTTATTATCTGCTAGATTTGACCTGGTCACCTGTAAGTGTTATTATTATCTGATAGATCTGCCCGGTCACCTGTAAGTGTTATTATTATCTGATAGATCTGCCCCGTCACCTGTAAGTGTTATTATTATTTGATAGATCTGCCCAGGTCACCTGTAAGTGTTATTATTATCTGATAGATCTGCCCCGTCACCTGTAAGTGTTATTATTATCTGCTATATCTGCCCCGGTCACCTTTAAGTGTTATTATTATCTGCTAGATCTACCCCAGTCACCTGTAAGTGTTATTATTATCTGCTAGATCTGCCCGGTCACCTGTAAGTGTTATTATTATCTGCTAGATCTACCCCAGTCACCTGTAAGTGTTATTATTATCTGCTAGATCTGCCCCGGTCTTCTGTGAGTGTTATTATTATCTGCTAGATCTACCCCGGTCACTTTTGTTATTATTATTTGCTAGACAGGGACGTTGCTAGGGTCTTAAAAGATATGGGGCACTGAGACGTATATTTACACCCCCCCCCAAAAAAAAAACACCAAAACATATTGGAGACAGCATATCTATAAGATTACGGCTCCTATGGCTACACCGCAGGATAGAATTGGATACATTGTCTCAGCAGACAGTATCACACATGATAGGATTAGATACACAGCTCAGCAGACAGTATCACACATGATAGGATTAGATACAGGTCCCAGCAGACAGTATCACACATGATAGGATTAGATACAGGTCCCAGCAGACAGTATCACACATGATAGGATTAGATACAGGTCCCAGCAGACAGTATTACACCTGATAGGATTAGATACAGTGGCTCAGCAGACAGTATAACACATGATAGGATTAGATACAGCAGCTCAGCAGACAGTATCACACATGATAGGATTAGATACATGGTCAGCAGACAGTATCACACATGATAGGATTAGATACAGAAGCTCAGCAGGCAGTATCACACATGATAGGATTAGATACACAGCTCAGCAGACAGTATCACACATGATAGGATTAGATACACAGCTCAGCAAACAGTATCACACATGATAGGATTAGATACACAGCTCAGCAGACAGTATCACACATGATAGGATTAGATACAGGGCTCAGTAGACAGTATCACACATGATAGGATTAGATACACAGCTCAGCAGACAGTATCACACATGATAGGATTAGATACAGGTTTCCAGCAGACAGTATCACACTTGATAGGATTAGATACAGTGGCTCAGCAGACAGTGTCACACATGATAGGCTTAGATACACAGCTCAGCAGACAATATCACACATGATAGGATTAGATACACCGCTCAGCAGACAGTATAACACATGATAGGATTAGATACAGTGGCTCAGCAGACAGTATAACACATGATAGGATTAGATACAGCAGCTCAGCAGACAGTATCACACATGATAGGATTAGATACAGCAGCTCAGCAGACAGTATCACACATGATAGGATTATATACACCGCTCAGCAGGCAGTATCACACATGATAGGATTAGATACAGCAGCTCAGCAGACAGTATCACACATGATAGGATTAGACACACAGCTCAGCAGACAGTATCACACATGATAGGATTAGATACACAGCTCAGCAGACAGTATCACACATGATAGGATTAGATACAGAAGCTCAGCAGGCAGTATCACACATGATAGGATTAGATACAGCAGCTCAGCAGACAGTATCACACATGATAGGATTAGATACAGTGGCTCAGCAGGCAGTATCACACATGATAGGATTAGATACAGCAACTCAGCAGACAGTATGTCATGATAGGATTAGATACACGGCTCAGCAGACCGCGTCACACATGATAGGATTAGATACACAGCTCAGCAGACAGTATCACACATGGTAGGATTAGATACACAGCTCAGCAGACAGTATCACACATGATAGGATTAGATACACAGCTCAGCAGACAGTATCACACATGACAGGATTAGATACAGTGGCTCAGCAGACCGCGTCACACATGATAGGATTCGATACAGCAGCTCAGCAGACAGTATCACACATGATAGGATTAGATACACAGCTCAGCAGACAGTATCACACATGATAGGATTAGATACAGCAGCTCAGCAGACAGTATCACACATGATAGGATTAGATACACAGCTCAGCAGACAGTATCACACATGATAGGATTAGATACAGGTCCCAGCAGACAGTATCACACTTGATAGGATTAGATACAGTGGCTCAGCAGACAGTATAACACATGATAGGATTAGATACAGCTCAGCAGACAGTATCACACATGATAGGATTAGATACACAGCTCAGCAGACAGTATCACACATGCTATGATTAGATACAGAGCTCAGCAGACAGTATCACACATGATAGGATTAGATACAGGTCCCAGCAGACAGTATCACACTTGATAGGATTAGATACAGTGGCTCAGCAGACAGTATCACACATGATAGGATTAGATACAGTGGCTCAGCAGACAGTATCACACATGATAGGATTAGATACAGCAGCTCAGCAGACAGTATCACACATGATAGGATTAGATACACCGCTCAGCAGGCAGGATCACACATGATAGGATTAGATACAGCAGCTCAGCAGACAGTATCACACATGATAGGATTAGATACACAGCTCAGCAGACAGTATCACACATGATAGGATTAGATACAGCAGCTCAGCAGACAGTATCACACATGATAGGATTAGATACACATCTCAGCAGACAGTATCACACATGATAGGATTAGATACAGGTTTCCAGCAGACAGTATCACACTTGATAGGATTAGATACAGTGGCTCAGCAGACAGTGTCACACATGATAGGCTTAGATACACAGCTCAGCAGACAGTATCACACATGATAGGATTAGATACACCGCTCAGCAGACAGTATAACACATGATAGGATTAGATACAGTGGCTCAGCAGACAGTATAACACATGATAGGATTAGATACAGCAGCTCAGCAGACAGTATCACACATGATAGGATTAGATACAGCAGCTCAGCAGACAGTATCACACATGATAGGATTATATACACCGCTCAGCAGACAGTATCACACATGATAGGATTAGATACAGCAGCTCAGCAGACAGTATCACACATGATAGGATTAGACACACAGCTCAGCAGACAGTATCACACATGATAGGATTAGATACACAGCTCAGCAGACAGTATCACACATGATAGGATTAGATACAGAAGCTCAGCAGGCAGTATCACACATGATAGGATTAGATACAGCAGCTCAGCAGACAGTATCACACATGATAGGATTAGATACAGTGGCTCAGCAGGCAGTATCACACATGATAGGATTAGATACAGCAACTCAGCAGACAGTATCACACATGATAGGATTAGATACACGGCTCAGCAGACCGCGTCACACATGATAGGATTAGATACACAGCTCAGCAGACAGTATCACACATGGTAGGATTAGATACACAGCTCAGCAGACAGTATCACACATGATAGGATTAGATACACAGCTCAGCAGACAGTATCACACATGATAGGATTAGATACAGCAGCTCAGCAGACAGTATCACACATGACAGGATTAGATACAGTGGCTCAGGAGACAGTATCACACATGGTAGGATTAGATACACAGCTCAGCAGACAGTATCACACATGATAGGATTAGATACACAGCTCAGCAGACAGTATCACACATGACAGGATTAGATACAGTGGCTCAGCAGACCGCGTCACACATGATAGGATTAGATACAGCAGCTCAGCAGACAGTATCACACATGATAGGATTAGATACACAGCTCAGCAGACAGTATCACACATGATAGGATTAGATACAGCAGCTCAGCAGACAGTATCACACATGATAGGATTAGATACACAGCTCAGCAGACAGTATCACACATGATAGGATTAGATACAGGTCCCAGCAGACAGTATCACACTTGATAGGATTAGATACAGTGGCTCAGCAGACAGTATAACACATGATAGGATTAGATACAGCTCAGCAGACAGTATCACACATGATAGGATTAGATACACAGCTCAGCAGACAGTATCACACATGCTAGGATTAGATACAGAGCTCAGCAGACAGTATCACACATGATAGGATTAGATACAGTGGCTCAGCAGACAGTATCACACATGATAGGATTAGATACAGTGGCTCAGCAGACAGTATCACACATGATAGGATTAGATACAGCAGCTCAGCAGACAGTATCACACATGATAGGATTAGATACACCGCTCAGCAGGCAGGATCACACATGATAGGATTAGATACAGCAGCTCAGCAGACAGTATCACACATGATAGGATTAGATACACAGCTCAGCAGACAGTATCACACATGATAGGATTAGATACAGCAGCTCAGCAGACAGTATCACACATGATAGGATTAGATACACAGCTCAGCAGACAGTATCACACATGATAGGATTAGATACAGCAGCTCAGCAGACAGTATCACACATGATAGGATTAGATACACAGCTCAGCAGACAGTATCACACATGATAGGATTAGATACAGGTCCCAGCAGACAGTATCACACTTGATAGGATTAGATACAGTGGCTCAGCAGACAGTATCACACATGATAGGATTAGATACAGTGGCTCAGCAGACAGTATCACACATGATAGGATTAGATACAGCAGCTCAGCAGACAGTATCACACATGATAGGATTAGATACACCGCTCAGCAGGCAGGATCACACATGATAGGATTAGATACAGCAGCTCAGCAGACAGTATCACACATGATAGGATTAGATACACAGCTCAGCAGACAGTATCACACATGATAGGATTAGATACAGCAGCTCAGCAGACAGTATCACACATGATAGGATTAGATACACAGCTCAGCAGACAGTATCACACATGATAGGATTAGATACAGGTCCCAGCAGACAGTATCACACTTGATAGGATTAGATACAGTGGCTCAGCAGACAGTATAACACATGATAGGATTAGATACAGGTCCCAGCAGACAGTATCACACTTGATAGGATTAGATACACAGCTCAGCAGACAGTATCACACATGATAGGATTAGATACACAGCTCAGTAGACAGTATCATACATGATAGGATTAGATACACAGTTCAGCAGACAGTATCACACATGATAGGATTAGATACACAGCTCAGCAGACAGTATCACACATGATAGGATTAGATACACAGCTCAGCAGACAGTATAACACATGATAGGATTAGATACACAGCTCAGCAGACAGTATCACACATGACAGGATTAGATACAGTGGCTCAGCAGACAGTATCACACATGATAGGATTAGATACAGCAGCTCAGCAGACAGTATCACACATGATAGGATTAGATACACCGCTCAGCAGGCAGTATCACACATGATAGGATTAGATACAGCAGCTCAGCAGACAGTATCACACATGATAGGATTAGATACACGGCTCAGCAGACAGTATCACACATGATAGGATTAGATACAGCAGCTCAGCAGACAGTATCACACATGATAGGATTAGACACACAGCTCAGCAGACAGTATCACACATGATAGGATTACACAGCTCAGCAGACAGTATCACACATGATAGGATTAGATACATGGTCAGCAGACAGTATCACACATGATAGGATTAGATACACAGCTCAGCAGACAGTATCACACATGATAGGATTAGATACAGAAGCTCAGCAGGCAGTATCACACATGATAGGATTAGATACAGCAGCTCAGCAGACAGTATCACACATGATAGGATTAGATACATGGTCAGCAGACAGTATCACACATGATAGGATTAGATACAGGTCCCAGCAGACAGTATCACACATGATAGGATTAGATACAGGTCCCAGCAGACAGTATCACACATGATAGGATTAGATACAGGTCCCAGCAGACAGTATTACACCTGATAGGATTAGATACAGTGGCTCAGCAGACAGTATAACACATGATAGGATTAGATACAGCAGCTCAGCAGACAGTATCACACATGATAGGATTAGATACATGGTCAGCAGACAGTATCACACATGATAGGATTAGATACACAGCTCAGCAGACAGTATCACACATGATAGGATTAGATACAGAAGCTCAGCAGGCAGTATCACACATGATAGGATTAGATACACAGCTCAGCAAACAGTATCACACATGATAGGATTAGATACACAGCTCAGCAGACAGTATCACACATGATAGGATTAGATACAGGGCTCAGTAGACAGTATCACACATGATAGGATTAGATACACAGCTCAGCAGACAGTATCACACATGATAGGATTAGATACAGGTTTCCAGCAGACAGTATCACACTTGATAGGATTAGATACAGTGGCTCAGCAGACAGTGTCACACATGATAGGCTTAGATACACAGCTCAGCAGACAGTATCACACATGATAGGATTAGATACACCGCTCAGCAGACAGTATAACACATGATAGGATTAGATACAGTGGCTCAGCAGACAGTATAACACATGATAGGATTAGATACAGCAGCTCAGCAGACAGTATCACACATGATAGGATTAGATACAGCAGCTCAGCAGACAGTATCACACATGATAGGATTATATACACCGCTCAGCAGGCAGTATCACACATGATAGGATTAGATACAGCAGCTCAGCAGACAGTATCACACATGATAGGATTAGATACACAGCTCAGCAGACAGTATCACACATGATAGGATTAGATACAGCAGCTCAGCAGACAGTATCACACATGATAGGATTAGATACACAGCTCAGCAGGCAGTATCACACATGATAGGATTAGATACAGCAGCTCAGCAGACAGTATCACACATGATAGGATTAGACACACAGCTCAGCAGACAGTATCACACATGATAGGATTAGATACACAGCTCAGCAGACAGTATCACACATGATAGGATTAGATACAGAAGCTCAGCAGGCAGTATCACACATGATAGGATTAGATACAGCAGCTCAGCAGACAGTATCACACATGATAGGATTAGATACAGTGGCTCAGCAGGCAGTATCACACATGATAGGATTAGATACAGCAACTCAGCAGACCGCGTCACACATGATAGGATTAGATACACAGCTCAGCAGACAGTATCACACATGGTAGGATTAGATACACAGCTCAGCAGACAGTATCACACATGATAGGATTAGATACACAGCTCAGCAGACAGTATCACACATGACAGGATTAGATACAGTGGCTCAGCAGACCGCGTCACACATGATAGGATTCGATACAGCAGCTCAGCAGACAGTATCACACATGATAGGATTAGATACACAGCTCAGCAGACAGTATCACACATGATAGGATTAGATACAGCAGCTCAGCAGACAGTATCACACATGATAGGATTAGATACACAGCTCAGCAGACAGTATCACACATGATAGGATTAGATACAGGTCCCAGCAGACAGTATCACACTTGATAGGATTAGATACAGTGGCTCAGCAGACAGTATAACACATGATAGGATTAGATACAGCTCAGCAGACAGTATCACACATGATAGGATTAGATACACAGCTCAGCAGACAGTATCACACATGCTATGATTAGATACAGAGCTCAGCAGACAGTATCACACATGATAGGATTAGATACAGGTCCCAGCAGACAGTATCACACTTGATAGGATTAGATACAGTGGCTCAGCAGACTGTATCACACATGATAGGATTAGATACAGTGGCTCAGCAGACAGTATCACACATGATAGGATTAGATACAGCAGCTCAGCAGACAGTATCACACATGATAGGATTAGATACAGCAGCTCAGCAGGCAGGATCACACATGATAGGATTAGATACAGCAGCTCAGCAGACAGTATCACACATGATAGGATTAGATACACAGCTCAGCAGACAGTATCACACATGATAGGATTAGATACAGCAGCTCAGCAGACAGTATCACACATGATAGGATTAGATACACAGCTCAGCAGACAGTATCACACATGATAGGATTAGATACAGGTCCCAGCAGACAGTATCACACTTGATAGGATTAGATACAGTGGCTCAGCAGACAGTATAACACATGATAGGATTAGATACAGGTCCCAGCAGACAGTATCACACCTGATAGGATTAGATACAGTGGCTCAGCAGACAGTATAACACATGATAGGATTAGATACAGCAGCTCAGCAGACAGTATCACACATGATAGGATTAGATACATGGTCAGCAGACAGTATCACACATGATAGGATTAGATACACAGCTCAGCAGACAGTATCACACATGATAGGATTAGATACAGAAGCTCAGCAGGCAGTATCACACATAATAGGATTAGATACACAGCTCAGCAGACAGTATCACACATGATAGGATTAGATACACAGCTCAGCAAACAGTATCACACATGATAGGATTAGATACACAGCTCAGCAGACAGTATCACACATGATAGGATTAGATACAGGGCTCAGTAGACAGTATCACACATGATAGGATTAGATACACATCTCAGCAGACAGTATCACACATGATAGGATTAGATACAGGTTTCCAGCAGACAGTATCACACTTGATAGGATTAGATACAGTGGCTCAGCAGACAGTGTCACACATGATAGGCTTAGATACACAGCTCAGCAGACAGTATCACACATGATAGGATTAGATACACCGCTCAGCAGACAGTATAACACATGATAGGATTAGATACAGTGGCTCAGCAGACAGTATAACACATGATAGGATTAGATACAGCAGCTCAGCAGACAGTATCACACATGATAGGATTAGATACAGCAGCTCAGCAGACAGTATCACACATGATAGGATTATATACACCGCTCAGCAGACAGTATCACACATGATAGGATTAGATACAGCAGCTCAGCAGACAGTATCACACATGATAGGATTAGACACACAGCTCAGCAGACAGTATCACACATGATAGGATTAGATACACAGCTCAGCAGACAGTATCACACATGATAGGATTAGATACAGAAGCTCAGCAGGCAGTATCACACATGATAGGATTAGATACAGCAGCTCAGCAGACAGTATCACACATGATAGGATTAGATACAGTGGCTCAGCAGGCAGTATCACACATGATAGGATTAGATACAGCAACTCAGCAGACAGTATCACACATGATAGGATTAGATACACGGCTCAGCAGACCGCGTCACACATGATAGGATTAGATACACAGCTCAGCAGACAGTATCACACATGGTAGGATTAGATACACAGCTCAGCAGACAGTATCACACATGATAGGATTAGATACACAGCTCAGCAGACAGTATCACACATGATAGGATTAGATACAGCAGCTCAGCAGACAGTATCACACATGACAGGATTAGATACAGTGGCTCAGGAGACAGTATCACACATGGTAGGATTAGATACACAGCTCAGCAGACAGTATCACACATGATAGGATTAGATACACAGCTCAGCAGACAGTATCACACATGACAGGATTAGATACAGTGGCTCAGCAGACCGCGTCACACATGATAGGATTAGATACAGCAGCTCAGCAGACAGTATCACACATGATAGGATTAGATACACAGCTCAGCAGACAGTATCACACATGATAGGATTAGATACAGCAGCTCAGCAGACAGTATCACACATGATAGGATTAGATACACAGCTCAGCAGACAGTATCACACATGATAGGATTAGATACAGGTCCCAGCAGACAGTATCACACTTGATAGGATTAGATACAGTGGCTCAGCAGACAGTATAACACATGATAGGATTAGATACAGCTCAGCAGACAGTATCACACATGATAGGATTAGATACACAGCTCAGCAGACAGTATCACACATGCTAGGATTAGATACAGAGCTCAGCAGACAGTATCACACATGATAGGATTAGATACAGTGGCTCAGCAGACAGTATCACACATGATAGGATTAGATACAGTGGCTCAGCAGACAGTATCACACATGATAGGATTAGATACAGCAGCTCAGCAGACAGTATCACACATGATAGGATTAGATACACCGCTCAGCAGGCAGGATCACACATGATAGGATTAGATACAGCAGCTCAGCAGACAGTATCACACATGATAGGATTAGATACACAGCTCAGCAGACAGTATCACACATGATAGGATTAGATACAGCAGCTCAGCAGACAGTATCACACATGATAGGATTAGATACACAGCTCAGCAGACAGTATCACACATGATAGGATTAGATACAGCAGCTCAGCAGACAGTATCACACATGATAGGATTAGATACACAGCTCAGCAGACAGTATCACACATGATAGGATTAGATACAGGTCCCAGCAGACAGTATCACACTTGATAGGATTAGATACAGTGGCTCAGCAGACAGTATCACACATGATAGGATTAGATACAGTGGCTCAGCAGACAGTATCACACATGATAGGATTAGATACAGCAGCTCAGCAGACAGTATCACACATGATAGGATTAGATACACCGCTCAGCAGGCAGGATCACACATGATAGGATTAGATACAGCAGCTCAGCAGACAGTATCACACATGATAGGATTAGATACACAGCTCAGCAGACAGTATCACACATGATAGGATTAGATACAGCAGCTCAGCAGACAGTATCACACATGATAGGATTAGATACACAGCTCAGCAGACAGTATCACACATGATAGGATTAGATACAGGTCCCAGCAGACAGTATCACACTTGATAGGATTAGATACAGTGGCTCAGCAGACAGTATAACACATGATAGGATTAGATACAGGTCCCAGCAGACAGTATCACACTTGATAGGATTAGATACAGCGGCTCAGCAGACAGTATAACACATGATAGGATTAGATACACAGCTCAGCAGACAGTATCACACATGACAGGATTAGATACAGTGGCTCAGCAGACAGTATCACACATGATAGGATTAGATACAGCAGCTCAGCAGACAGTATCACACATGATAGGATTAGATACACCGCTCAGCAGGCAGTATCACACATGATAGGATTAGATACAGCAGCTCAGCAGACAGTATCACACATGATAGGATTAGATACACGGCTCAGCAGACAGTATCACACATGATAGGATTAGATACAGCAGCTCAGCAGACAGTATCACACATGATAGGATTAGACACACAGCTCAGCAGACAGTATCACACATGATAGGATTAGATACACAGCTCAGCAGACAGTATCACACATGATAGGATTAGATACACAGCTCAGCAGACAGTATCACACATGATAGGATTAGATACAGTGGCTCAGCAGACAGTATCACACATGATAGGAT